>NC_046172.1:110168504-110446530 GCF_011064425.1 Rattus rattus
CCTTTCCTGGTTTCCAGGCAAACATCCCCTAATCCCCCCACTCCCCTTCTTTATGGGTGTTCCCCATCCCTTGCCCTCCCCAACAATCCATTCACTTTGGGGTTCAGTCTTAGCAGGACCAGGGCTTCCCTTCCCCGCAGTGATCTTACTAGGATATTCATTGCTATGGGTTAGAGTCCAGGGTCAGTCCATGTATAGTCTTTAGGTAGTAAGCTTAGTCTGGAAGCTCTAGTTTGCTTGGCATTATTTTATTACATATATGGGTCTGCAGGCCTTCCAAGCTCTTACCCAGTTCTCTCGATTCATCAGCGAAGTCCCTATTCTCAGTTCAAGTGGTTTGCTGCTGGAATTCCTTGCCTCTGTATTTGCTGTGGCTGTGTCTCTCAGGAGAATCTGTCAGCTCCTGTGTTACCTGCACTTCCTTGCTTCGTCATCTTATCTAGTTTGGTGGCTGTATGTATGGGGCCACATGTGGGGCAAACTCTGAATGGGTGTTCCTTCTGTCTCTGTTTAATCTTTGCCTCTCCTATAAGGGGTATTCTTGTTCCCTTTTAAAGGCAGTGGAAGCATCCACATTTTGATCATCTGTCTTGAGTTTCATTTCTTCTAGGCATCTAGGGTAATTCAAGCATTTGGGCTAATAGCCACTTATCAATGAGTGCATAGCATGTATGTCTTTCTGTGATTAAGTTGGCTCACTGGGATGGTATTTTTCAGTTCCAACCATTTGCCTATTTAATTTCATAAAGTGCGTTGTTTTTTGATAGGAAGAGTAATATTCCATTGTGTAGATGTACCACATTTTCTGTATCCATTCCTCTGTTGAAGGGGCATCTGGGTTCTTTCCAGCTTCTGGCTATTATAAATAAGGCTGCTATGAACATAGTGGATACGTGTCTTTTTTTATATGTTGGGGCATCTTGTGGGTATATGCCCAAGAGAGGTATAGCTGGATCCTCAGGTAGTTCAATGTCCAATTTTCTGAGGAACCTCCAGGCTGATTTCCAGAATGGTTTACCAGTCTGCAATCCCACCAACAATGGAGGAGTGTTCCTCTTTCTCCACATCCTTGCCAGCATTTGTTGTCACCTGAGTTTTTGATCTTAGCCATTCTCACTGGTGTGAGGTGAAATCTCAGGGTTGTTTTGATTTGCATTTCCCTTATGACTAAAGATGTTGAACATTTCTTTAGGTGTTTCTCAGCCATTTGGCATTCCTCAGCTGTGAATTCTTTGTTTAGTTCTGAACCCCATTTTTTAATAGGGTTATTTGTCTCCCTGCGGTCTAACTTCTTGAGTTCTTTGTATATTTTGGATATAAGCCCTCTATCTGTTGTAGGATTGGTAAAGATCTTTTCCCAATCTGTTGGTTGCTGTTTTGTCCTAACCACAGTGTCCTTTGCCTTACAGAAGCTTTGTAGTTTTATGAGATCCCATTTGTCGATTCTTGATCTTAGAGCATAAGCCATTGGTGTTTTGTTCAGGAAATTTTTTTCAGTGCCCATGTGTTCGAGATGCTGCCCTAGTTTTTCTTCTATTAGTTTGAGTGTATCTGGTTTGATGTGGAGGTCCTTGATACACTTGGACTTAAGCTTTGTACAGGGTGATAAGCATGGATCGATTTGCATTCTTCTACATGTTGACCTCCAGTTGAACCAGCACCATTTGCTGAAAATGCTATCTTTTTTCCATTGAATGGTTTCGGCTCCTTTGTCAAAAATCAAGTGCGGGCCATGGTTTTAAATTTCATATTTTCTTTAAGTTGTTTACATGTACGTGTGTGTGTGTGTGTGTGTGTGTGTGTGTGTGTGTGTGTGTGTTGGGGAAAATATATAAAGTCTAGACAAGCCTGGCCTTTATCGAGAAGGTCTCAAAACATGATGCACACTTCTCTGTGTTATTGTTATTGTGTTATTTTACATGTACTTTACAACATTTTGCAAAGCTATTCAACCAGTTGGTATGGAAGGTAAGTTTTCACAGTGTGAATGGCATGAAGCAATCTCTATAGCACCATCAATGTTTCCATGATAAAAGAGTGAAGACAAAATTAATGATATTCACTTGCTACTTATACTATAGATTCTTTTCCCCCACAGATATCCATTAACTTTATTAATTTATATTCCACCCAAGACCTATAGAAAGAAGGTAAGATGTGGAGCCATTTAAATATCACCTCGGGCAAAGCACAATCTGTCCCTACCTCACCCCAGCTTGCTCCGCTGTCTGCATTTTTTTTTTTTTTTTGGTTTTAAGGCATTTATTGTCATAGCAGAAAGTGGATGAGTAAAACCATACCCCACAGTGTTCCCATTTTCTACTTTCAAGATTCTTTACTCCTCTGCAAGGAGCCACTGGACACATTTTGTAGATTCTTTTGTAAAAAAGAAAAGGATTTTATTTTTTTATGTGTGTCTGCATGGAAATGTGTGCACTGCATTCATGCATTGCCCACTGAGGCCAAAAGAGGACATTGGGTCCCCTGGAGCTGCAGTTACAGGCAGTCGTGAGCTGCCTGATGTGGGTGCTGGGAAAGAAACTCAGCTCCTCCACAAGAGCAGCAAGAGCTCTTTCTAAACGTGAGCCATTTCTCTAGCACCATGCACTGTAGATTCTAAACCGGTGTATCCACAACAGGAAAGGCAATATCAACCACTCAGATTGGTAAGAAAAGAAACAAACAACTTTATTTCTGGTTGACGATCATTGGTGTGGAAAGTCAGAATTTATGAAAAAAGGTATGTGTGGGAAACGATAAATATAAAAAATGGATTATATTTGTACAGAATAGCAATGAAAATGAAAAAAATTAGACAACTCTGTTCACAATAATACCAAAAGAAATGAAATCTTTCAAAGCTAAATTTAGCAAAAGAAAAAAGAATATGTAGACATATATACAGAATATGTAGACATATATACAAAAACTATAATGGCCATGAGATGGCTCAGTGGGTAAAGGTACTTACTACCAACCCCGATGACACAAGTTTCATCCTTGAGACACACATAGGAACTGATTCATAGATGTCCTTTGATCTCTACATTTCACTACAGTGACATATAGACACAAATAAATAAGGCAATGTAGAAATAAAGTAGGAATCATTACTTAGGAAATGTAAGAAGAGCTACAGAAATGGAGAGGAATTCCATGCTCATGAATTGAAAAACAGCTTTCCTAAGATAGCAATGCACATCAAAGTGATCCATAAATTACATAAAATCATTATTAAAATTCTAGTACATTTTGAAGAAAAATAGACTGTCAACCTGTTTCTGAAAGTATATGGAAATGCAGTGTGTGGGATTGCAAAGGACTCAGAATAGCCAAATGGTTTTGCAAATCGCAACACTTGTGCTTTCATATTGGAAAACTCCTCATTAAACTCTCAGTTATCAAGACGATGTGATGCTGGCACAAAGAAAGGAATATGAGAGGAACAGAATGGAACGTCCATAAATGGAGCCTTATGCAGGCGCTAATCTTGTTTGTCAACTTGACACCTCCGGGGAAGGAGAAAAGGAATCTCAATTAAGGAACTGTCTCCATCAGATCGGGTCTTACTACAGGAGCCCTGGCTGGACTGGAACTTGCTGTATTGCTCAGGCTGGCCTTAGAGTCTAGGCAATTGCCCTTTGTCGGCTTCCCGAGTGCTTGTAACAGATTCTGATACCCCTCTCCTCAAAGCATATGGGGTTGGTTATTTATTTATTTGTTTATTTATTTATTTGTTTGTTTGTTTGTTTGTTTTCTACTTAACTTTTTAATGTTTTGTTTGGGGATATGCTCCTACTAATGCAGAACAGTTAATTTTTCTGTGGTGTGTGATAAGGATCTCTGTTTGATTTAAAAACATGTTTCCATATTTAAATTTAACCACTTAGGGCTACTGTTGTGTAGCAGTTTCCTCCAAAACTAAAGCCTCTTGGAAGCAATCTTGCTAAGACACAGGACCTTTACAGGGAGGTAAAACAACCGGATGTTCTAAAGAGCTTAGCTGGGTGAAACACCCCGTCATTCAGGGAAATCGTTAAATTCAGGAAGTAGTCAGGGGTGGGGGCAGTAGGGTGGCAGAGTGACGCATGCCTTTAATCCCAGCACTTGAGAGGCAGAGCCCGGCAGATCTGAGTTTGATGTCACCCTGGTCTGCAGAGAAACTTCCAGACAGTCAAGACTACACAAAGAAACCCTGGCTCAAAAAAATAAAGTTCAGGAAGTAAAACAGTTCAGTAGCTTCAAGGAGTCTCTGAAACTGACTAAGCCTCTACCTCCTAAAAACATATAAACTCTAAGGATTGTTAAAGGACTCTCCTAAACCAGCTGACCAGCCTGGAACATGATCAGACCCACTGAGGCACCTGGAAAGGACACTCTCCAACCTGTTGAGCTGCCCACAGGCTGTGAAGTGAGTTCCAGGTTCCCAGCTATTGTGAGCTGTCACCCATGCCGGAGTAGGCTTTGGTGATGAGGGTAATTGTCTCTGAGTTGTTTCTACTTCTGTAAGTAACTGCTTACCCACACTACTGCAACACTAATGGACTTCGGTGGTATCTGTACTTTGATCTGTTGTGGACTCCCTTTCTGGGGTGAGTAGGTATTTGTTTCCATCTCTCTAGGAATAGTGTCACACAACAGGCTTATGCTTAGGTTGTCAAGCTTTGTGGTCAGTCAATTTATTGATTAGAGATTTTGCTTAATATTTTGAGTGCAATGTTTCCCCCATTTCTTAGCATTCACTGGTCAGTTATTCCCAGCACCTTGACCAATTATAAATTTTTATAGTCAGTACCATCCATTGCAAAACCAATGCTAAGAATAGCTTCATTTTATGAGCATAAACACAAATATTTTTGGAATCAATTTGAAAGGCACAAAATATCCATTTAGCAAAATAATAGTAGTAGATTTCATACAAGGACCTCCCCAGCTTCCTAAATACAGGTTTTTGGCCAGACTTCCTATGCCATTCCTATACTATCCCATAAATTCATTCCTATGAACCTGGCCTCAAATCTAACCAGAAAGTCATTGGTTGCCCTCATAAAAACCATGCTACTATTTAAGAGAGAACATCTTGCCTGTGTATAAACCTCCTTTGTGGAGACAGGATCTCTCAGTGAACTTACAGCTTTCTGACTTAGGTTGACTGGCCAATGAACTGAAGTTACATATGTACAGTGTTGTATCTGACTCTGCATGAGTGGTGGCGGTCTGAATTCACATCCTTATGCTTGTGTGGTAGACTATTAATTGAGCCACTTCTGTAGATTGATAAATTGGTTATTTGTCATTATGAAATGCTTCTCCCTACCTCTGACCCCTGATTATACTCATGTTGAAGTGCATTATACCTATGCCTTAGTTTAATATAGTCATTGCCTTTGATATATTTATTG
The DNA here is from genome assembly GCF_011064425.1 of Rattus rattus. Taxonomy (NCBI): domain Eukaryota; kingdom Metazoa; phylum Chordata; class Mammalia; order Rodentia; family Muridae; genus Rattus; species Rattus rattus. The sequence goes on from NC_046172.1 coordinate 110,173,907, forward strand.
CTTATATTGCATAGCATTTTTCAGTTTTACTTTCAATGCATCTCTCTCTATATATATTTAAAGGGCATTTTTTATTCCATTGAATATCAGACTCAGGATTTCATGCCATCAATCATTGAATTTGTGACACTGTGAATGAGAATGGCCCCTATAGGTTTATGTGGGAGTACTTGATCCTCAGTCGGTGACACTATTTGGGTAGGATTAGAAAGTTTGGCCTTAGTTGAAGGAGGTATTACACTTGGGACAGGCTTTGAGGTTTCAAACCCCTAGCTATCCCCAGTGCACTCTCTCTGACTCCTGCTTGTGATTCAAGATGTGAGCTCTAGGCTTTGCAGTTTCAGTTGCCCTGCCTGTTGTCCTCCAGCCCTGATAGATCCTTATCTCTCTGGTACCATAAACCCAAATAAATTTTTCCTTCTGTAAGTTGACTTGGTCAAGATGTTTTTATCACAGCAATAGAAAAACAACTAATATACCTGTTAAAATATAGTCTGGGTCAGATGTGATGGTGAATGCTTTTAATCTCAGAATGCAATGGTAGGTGGATCTCTTATGAGTGTGAGTCTGGCCTGGTTTATATAGCAAGTTCCAGACCAGCCAAGACTTCATAATAAGACCCTGTCTCTAAAATAAAATAGTCTGACAGTCCTTGCATTTTAATTGGTATTTATAGTTAATATAAGTATTGATGTAGCTTTGGTACAAGTCTATCACCTTAGTCTGTGTTTTCTAATTGACTCTGTTCTTTACTTCTTCCCAACTTCTTTTTTTACTTAAAGATTTATTTAATGTATATGAATACACTGTAGCTGTCTTCAGACACACCAGAAGAGGGCATGAGATCCCACTACAGATCGTTGTGAGTCACCATGTCGTTGCTGGGATTTGAACTCAGGACCTCTGGAAGAACAGTCAGTGCTCTCAACCACTGAGCCATCTCTTCAGCTCTAATTCATTTTTTTTTAAGATTTATTCATTTATTATATATAAGTACACTGTAGCTGTCTTCAGATACACCAGACGAGGGCATCGGATCTCATTACAGATGGTTGTGAGCCACCATGTGGTTGCTGGGAATTGAACTCAGGACCTCTGGAAGAGCAGTCGGGTGCTCTTAACCGCTGAGCCATCTCTGCAGCCCCATCATTTAAAATATCCCATAAGACATTTTATTTTATTTTATTTTATTTTTCGGAGCTGGGGACCGAACCCAGGGCCTTGCGCTCGATAGGCAAGCGCTCTACCGCTGAGCTAAATTCCCAACCCCAGACATTTTATTTTTAAAGTTTATTTGTGTGTGTGTGTGTGTGTGTGTGTGTGCACATGCTCTATGGTCATGGTGCCTACGTGAAGAACAAAAGACAATGGAATTGGCTTTCACCATCTACTACATGGGTCCTGGAGATCAAACTGAAGACTTCAGGCTTGGAAGCCAGTGCCTCTACCCTCTGAGCCACCTTGCCTGCTCCACAAGACATTTTCATAAGCCTCAAAACAGTTTCAACCAACCCTACAGAAGAGTTTTAAGCACAATGCAAAGAACATCACCCACCTCATACCCTCTTATTTCTAGACACTTTTGTGTGCATTTTCTAAAATATAAAAATGCTGTGTTATAAAGCTATAATATAAGCACCAGCATTAGATTATAACATTGCTATTGCTTCACCCTGCTCAGGTTTTGCCAGTTTTTCAGTAGTGTCCTTAATTCAGAACCAAGTGTTGCACTTTATTTTAACGTCTACTCAGTGGCCTTCAATTTTCAGTACTTGAAGATAATAGTCTAGTTATTTTGTGAAATGCCTTGTAACTTGGTTTTCTGACATTTCCTTGTGATTATATTCTAGCTATGAAATTTGGGCAGAAACACCAAAGAAATAATACTTTTTTCTTTCATGATTTCTTACCATGGAGCATGTTACTTCACTGTTTTAGTATTTTTAAAAAGATTTATTTTTATTAGCTTTTAAATTAGGTGAGGTATATGTATCTGTATTGGGCTAAGACCCTTCGGGCCAGAGGTGTTGAATCCTCTGGCGCTGGAGTCCAGCCATGGTGAACCACCAGATGTGGGTGCTTGGAACTGATCTCAGATTCTCTGCAAGAACAGCAAGTGCTTTTAACCACTGAGTTCACTCTCCAGCCCATTGTGTTTTATTATTCATGATGTTCTCTTTGCTCATTTGATTAAGGTGAAGTTTTCTATATTTTCTCTAATGCAAAGTTGTTTTTTGTCCTCGCCAACTTTAAGTATCAGGCAGAAAGAAATATTGACTCTTTCTATGTCTGTCTATCAATCATCTATTTCTACAGCTAATAAATGAACACACACACACACACACACACACACACACACACTCATAAAACTTACTGGTTTTCTTTTGGGGAAAGAACATGTATCTCCACAAATTATGCAGTCAAGTTTTCCATATTTGGGGAAATCATAGGTAACAGTACATCCAGAGTTTAATAAATCGCTTCTCGGCCTTTTGGCTAAGATCAAGTGCAGAGTTTAATAAATAAGCTTCACTCCAAGAAAACCACCCTCATAATCATGGCATCTTCCCTGCTAGGGGAGTCTCTCATCATTCATTCATGTCAATGGGAACTCATAGCTTTCTTCTTCATTTAATAATTTCAGTTGGCTATTGTGATGTTCAAATTTACCATAGGGACCCCTTCCCCCACCCCCAGAGGGAACCCTTTTATTCTGGCTCCTGTGTCTTTTTTTTTTTTTTTTTTTTTTTTTTTTGGAGCTGGGGACCCGAACAGGGCCTTAAAGCACTGAGCCAGCGCTCTACCACTGAGCTAAATCCCCAACCCCTTCCTGTGTCTTTTTAACATGCTCCTATAATTTCTTGAACAATGCTTTACTTTTAGGGCCAAAAAGAAGTTCCAAGCCCATTTTATTTGTTGCCTAAGCCCTTTGGAATTAGTGTTTTCTGCAAAGAATCTTGGTTCCTTTGGGTGGGAAATGTTATTTGTAGACCAAGATTTAGGTACCAAGTATTCTCATTGTTATTAGTGTGTTGCTCCTTCTGGGCCTTCTCAGTGGATTAACAGTAAGAAACCTGGTTCCTTATTGTAATCCTTCTGCATATGTGGTGGTTTGGATGGGAATGTCCCCCGCAGGCTCATGCATTTGAACACCTGCTCCCTAGTTGATGGTGTTGTTTGGGAAGGTGTGGTCTTGTTGGAGGAAGTATGTCACAGAGGATGAGTTTGGAGGATTCAAAGCCTCATGTCCTTCTCAGTGCATGAGTAGTCTCCCTGCTTCCTCTGTTCTATACTTGCCATTCAAGATGTGAGCCCCGAGCTTCTGCTCCAGCCACCATATCTGCTGCTTGCTTCCATGACTCTCTACCACGACATATTCTTATCCTTCTTGAACCACAATCCAAATCAACTTTCTTCTGTAAATTGCCTGGTCACGGGGCTTTATCACAGCAATAGGAAAGTAACTAATACTGCGTGGAACCAATCATACATGCTTGAAATTATCCCTTATGTCATGAATATGTTAATTGTGGTTACTTAAAATCTCTATCTGAGAAATGTGATATCTGAATCATCTTGAAGTCTCTGCTTATAGTCTTGATTTTGGCTGGTGGTTGTCTTTTTGTATGGCCCATTACTAGTAATTAAGTGCAGAAAACAAATAAAATGTAGAAGAGCTGCCGTGATGCTCTTTTCTTCTAGCTGGTATTTTCCTCCCCTTTGGTGAGAGCATAAGGCAAGAATAAACGGCCAGCTTTCTTTCTTGTTTGTTCTGTATTTTTGAGACAAGGTTTCTCTATGTAGCCTTAGCTGACCTAGAACTTGCTCTATAGACCGGGTTGCCCTCAATTTCACTGAGATCCAGTTGCCTTTGCGTCCCTGGTCCTGGGATTAAAGGTATGTGTGGCCTGACCATGGTTTTTTTTTTTTAAATTTTTTTTAAGATTTATTTATTATGTACACAGAGTTCCACCTGCATGTACGTAATGTGCAGGCCAGAAGAGGGCACAGATCTCATTACAGATGGTTGTGAGCCACCATGTGGTTGCTGGGAATTGAACTCAGGACCTCTGGAAGAGCAGACAGTGCTCTTAACTGCTGAGCCATCTCTCCAGCCCCTTTTTAAAATTTTTATATTTCTCTCATATATTACATTTCCAACCACAGTTTCTCCTTCCTCCTCTCCTCCTAGTCCAGTCTCCCCCCTTCCCCCATCCACTCCTTTGTTTCTCTTCAGAAAAGGGCAGGCCCCTCTGGGATATCAACTAACCATAGTATTAAGTTGCAGTAAGACTAGGCACCTCCCCTTATATTGTGGCTGGATGACGCAACCCAGTCAAAGAAAAGGGTCCCAAAGGCCGGCAAAAGAGTCAGAGACAACCCTCGCTCCCACTGTTAGGACTCCCACTAGAAGACCAAGCTACACAAGTATAACATATATGCAGAGGGCTTAAGTCAGACCCGTGCAGGTTCAGTCTTTGTGAACCCCTATGAGCCCAGGTTAGTTGATTCTGTGGGTTTTCTTGTATCCTTGACTCCTCTGGCTCCTACAATTCTTTCTCCCCCTCTTCCACAGGATTCCTTGAGCTCCACCAAATGTTTGGCTGTGGGTCTCTGCATCTGTTTCTATCACTTGGTGGGTGAAACCTCTCTGATGACAATTGGACTAAGCACCAACCCATGAGTATAGCAGAATATCATTAGTCATAAACTTCATTGACCCTTTTTGTTTGTTTTGCTAGTTGTGTTTGGTTCTATCTTGGAACTCTGGGTTATCCAGCCTCTGGTTCCTGGCTCTCCGAGCAGTGTCAGGGGTGGGGTCCCTTTTATGGCATTGGTCTCAAGCTGGACCAGTCATTGATTGGCCATGTCCATAGTTTCTGTGCCACCTTCCCCCCAGCACATTTGTAGGCAGGACAAATTTTAGGTTGAAAGTTTTGTGGCTGGGTTGGTGTCTCAATCTCTCCACTGAGAGACTTGTCTGGTTACGGGAGAGATGGTCATTTCAGGTTCCTTATCTCCCATTGCTAGGAGTCTTACTTAGCTAGAGCCATTCTTAGATTTCTGTGAGTGCCCACTGTACTAGGTTTCTAGCTAGTCCCTGAGATGCTTCCCAATTCCAGTTGCCTTTCCCAGTACTTTCTCTCCACTGTCCCCCACCTGATACCTCTTGTTTCCATCCCACACCTTTGTCCCACCTCGATAGTCTATATTCTATTTTCCCTTCCCAGGAAGAGTCATGTGTTCCCATTCTTGAGCCCTTGCTGTTAGCCTCTCTGGGTCTGTGGATCATAGTATGATTGTCTTTTACTTTACAGCTAATATCTACATATAAGTGAGTACATACCACGTTTGTCTTTCTGGGTCTGGGTTACGTCACTCAGGATTGGTTTTTTTTTTCTAGTTAATCTGATTAGAGATTGAGACTGGGCTTAATTTTTATAAGGCCGATTCAGCTCCCATTCACACTTCTCCCAAAATCTGATTCTAAGATCAGGAGGGAGTAGGCTGAGATTTTTTTTTTGTGGCTTTTATCATGATTACTTTTCCTTCATTGGTCCTCAACCCTATTTCCCTCATATAAATTCTATTCCCCCTCTGAGAGTCCCTCACACTGTTTTTTTCTGCCATGACTGCTCAGACAGTTAGCACTTCATCCACAGATTTCAAACTGACAAATTGCTTAGAAGTAAATGTATAACCAGATCTCTATCAGGCTCATCTGTTTCTGGCTTTACATTTCTCTCCTGAATTTGGGCCTTTTTTCTTGAGACAAGGTTTTACTATATATTCTAGATCCTTCTACTTCAACTGCCTGGGTTTTGAGATTGAGAACAAGCACCACCATGCCTGGTTGTTCAGTTTCTATGTTTATTTTCTATGGGATGGTTAATCAGAACTGAATCTGCCTTTGATAGAAGACATTGATTTATGCTCATGAATGATTACTGTGGGTTTTTCTTTCTCTTTTTTCTTTTTGTGCCATACTTACTGAGAGAATGAGAGTCATTCTTAGCAATCACACCATGGATATTCCAGAAAATGTTGCCACCACTTCTGAAGGGGTGTACAGTTATGGCGAAGGATCCCAGAGGAAGCCTTTGGAGGATCTTGAATCACTACAATGTAGAGTGTAGTCTCACTGAAAACAGAAGAGCTACCTTGGCAAATGATGCGGAAACAAAGAATTAGCTATCTATGGCCATGTGTCAGCTGTGTTGCAACTTCATGTCAGGCTTCCATTTCAAAGTGAGGTCCATGTAAGATCACTCCTGTTTCAATTTTGGTATTCAGGACAATGGGTCTTTTGTTGAAATTTGAATTTTTTGTGTGAAAAAAATGTATTTGCAGGGTTCAGATGAGGAGAAATGTTGCTTGTCGTGTTACTCAAGCCCAGAAGAATGCATTAATCCTCAAGGAAAAGATATTGAATTTGTTTCAAATTCAGGTGCTTTGATTCAGGAGGCCATAAAATTAAAAAAAACAAAAAACAAACAAACCAAGATATCAAAACATTTTGGATGCATCTACATACAGCAAACTAGTGAATAAGCTCCAACTTAGCCAACTGCAGAAACAAGACTCTGGATTATCAAGCGGACTTCTGTACTTCAATGATGTCATAAAATAATTATATTGACTTGAGGTATGAAAAGAAGAATGATTCTGGCTATAGTAGAATTTAAAAGTGGCATGGATGGAAGGAAGCATGGAAGAACAAGGCTTGTTAAAATGTTGGTTTGAGGGGTTGGGGATTTAGCTCAGCGGTAGAGCGCTTGCCTAGCGAGCGCAAGGCCCTGGGTTCGGTCCCCAGCTCCGAAAAAAAAAAAAAACAACAAAAAAATGTTGGTTTGGACAAGGGTGAAAATAGAGAGTTAGAGAAATGGATACTGGTTTGGAGGAAGGGATGAAGGTTGGTTGAAGGCAACAGTACGCCTTCATTTTGTAAAATAGAGAGATAAGAGAGATGATCTATGGTTAAACAAATAGAAAACACAAGTTTATATGTATGATTTAAAATGAAAGAGTTAACCATTAAAAGAAATGAGAATAGTAACTATATTGACCAGGGAAAAGGGGGTGGGTGGGTGCACGGAGCCATATTGGATTTGGGCCTAGCCGCTTTTTGAACTGCTTGGCTCAAAGTGGCTAGGTGACTCTGGGCTGTTTTGCCACAGAGACTCACCCCTAAGATGACTGCCATAAGTCTTAAGATTGTTGGACAAAGCCTCTCCCATGAATTTGCGGCACAGGAAGATAGCATTCAAGGGATGCCTCAGCTCCTTAGCAGATGCCAGTTATCTCCTCATCAACACCCAGTGTCTCCACCACCTGACCTCATCGCCTGACTTCTTTGCCTCCAGCTATCACTGCCTATACCCTCCTCCCCCTCCTCTGTGTTTCACAAGGTCCTCCCCCCCCTACTAGAAAGCCTTAAAAGCTGTAACATTCATCCCAATAAGGGAGACCTTGACAACAGAATCTTGCTTGGTCTCCTTCTTCTCTAAACCCCCCATTTGGGCCCAAGGGTGGCGCCCCTTGGGACCCTGATAACTGGGTCCCCCTTCTGGGGACAGGACAGGTGGGAGTAGGGGGACTTCTGCAGGCTTAACCATCAGGAGTCCACAGTATTTGTTTAATAGGCAATGTTAAAAAAAAAATACAGGGTTGGGGATTTAGCTCAGTGGTAGGCGCTTGCCTAGGAAAGGGCCCTGGGTTCGATCCCAGCTCGAAAAAAAAAAAGAACCAAAAAAAAAAAAAAAAAAAAAAGGGCTGGAGAGATGGCTCAGCCGGTTGAAGCACCGACTGCTCTTCCAGAGGACTGAGCTCGATTCCCAGCAACCCCATGGTGGTTCACAACCATCTGTAAGGAGATCTGATGCCCTCTTCTGGTGTGTCTGAAGACAGCTACAGTGTATTTATCTATAATAAATAAATCTTTAAAAAAAAAAAAAAGAAATACAGACAAGGTCACAAATGAAGAATTTAAGAGGTAAGTTTTGCACAGCTTAGGTATTGATTTAATATTGTAAGTATGGTCGTTCTAGATTGAGTGATCAGGTTGATACAGGATCCCAACTGAGGAAAGGTTAGAGAAGTAGCCTGTTCAGTAGAGAAGATGTTAAGGTGGCTTATTTTATTTATTTTATGTGTCAACTTGATTGGAACTCGAAGTGCTCAAGGTTTTGGCTAAATATTATTCTGTGCGAAATTGTGAGAATGTTTTGGATGGAAGTAATACTTGAAATTGAAAAGAATAAGCAAAACAAATTGTCCTTCAGAGTGAGGGTAAACCTCTTCTGATCTGTTAGAGGTCTAAGAGAGCAAGCAGTGGAATACAGGAGAATTCATTTCCTCTGTTGGTTCTCAAGTTCTGACATTGGTCTGCTGTACTTGGAATGAGATTAAAACTTTTTTGTATTTATTTATTTTTGTTTTAAGCGTTTAACATGCATGTATATTTGTATAATACATGTGTGCCTGGTGCCTTTGTGGGCCAGAAGGGGGTTTAGATCCTCTGAAACTGAAATTACAGATGGTTGTGAGTTACCTACTGTGGGTGCCATGGGATCTTTGAACAAAGCACAAGTACTCTTAACTACTGAGCCATCTCCCCAGCCCCTAGAACGGAAGATTCTAGGTTCTAGTTCTCAGACCTGGGAGTTGGACTAGAACCTTATGTTGGATCTCTTGGACCCCCAGTTTGCAGATGGCCTATGACAGGATTTATCAGATTCCATAATTGTATGAGCCAATTGCTTAGAATATTATATACATACACACATATATGATATTCAAGGGTACATTGAAAGTCATCACTAATACAGATGTGGGAGTCAGTTTTAACAGTGTGTGGGACATTGTGGTGAAGATATATACTACATGCAAATGGACAAGGTTTGGGGGGTCAATATATAAATATATGAGTATCTTTTACAGAGTGATGAAATCATGTAAGTGGTAGAGCTTTTCTGGGATTCTCACATATTCTCGAAAGAGAAAATGCAGAAGGAACCATTTAATCAATCTATCTTTCTAGCTATCTACCTATCTGTAAATCTAGTGGTTGGAATATGGACTTCAGGGCTGGAGAGATGGCTCAGTGGTTAAGAGCCCCGACTGCTCTTCCAGAGGTCCTGAGTTCAATTCCCAGCAACCACATGGTGGCTCACAAGAGTAAAGAGATCCGAAGCCCTCTTCTGGTGTATCTGAAGACAGCTACAGTGTACTTATATATAATAAATGAATAAATCTTTAAAAAAATGGACTTCATAGTTGGTGTATATGTTATATGTGTGTTTTGTTTCTTCATAAGAAAGTTAACTATTGGGGTTGGGGATTTGGCTCAGAGGTAGAGCGCTTGCCTAGCAACTGCAAGGCCCTGGGTTCGGTCCCCAGCTCTGAAAAAAAAAAAAAAAGAAGAAAGTTAACTATTTCCTAATATGCATATAATTAGTTCCATAGTGTGGTTTAGTTACTCCTCATTCATTTTTTTTCTTTTTTTTTTTTTAGGAGCTGGGGACTGAACCAGGGCCTTGCATTTGCACAACAGCTCTGAGCTAAATCCCCAACCCCTGGCACCTCATTCATTTTAAAGCAATATCTCATTACATAGGTCTGACTGTAGGTTAGCCTGACCTTAAACTCACAGAGAACTGCCTGTCTCTGTCTTCTGAGTGTTAGGATTAAAGGTACACATCACCATTGGAGGCTGTGGCACATACCTTTAATCCCAGAACTTGGGAGGCAGAGGCAGGCAGATCTATATGAGTTCAAGGCCAGCCTGGTCTACAAAGAGAGTTCTAGGACAGCCAGGGCGATAAAGAGAAAGCCTGTCTCAAAAAAGAAACATATAAACAAATAAAGGTGTTACATTATCATGCCTGATTACTAATTTTTAAAACTATTCTTAAATTTGTGTTGAAAAATTGTAAGCTGATGTTGTTATAAATAGATAGCATTTTGGGGGAGACCTCATTAATAACTGTAGTCAGGATTTTAAACATTTATTTATTTATTTACATTTCAAATTCTGCCCCTCTCCTGGTCCCCCGTTGCAGTGTTCCTCCTCCAGCCCCCCTCTCCTTCACCTCTGAGAGGGCAGCACCTCTCCATCCCCCCTCCCTGGTGCATCAAGTCTCTGCAACACTAGGTGTATCCTCTTTCACTGAGGCCACAAGACAGTTCTCTGCTACATATGTGCTGGGGACCTCAGACCAGCCCATGTAAGCTCTTTGGTTGGTGGCTCAGTCTCTGGGAACTCTGAGAAGTCCAGGTTAGTTGACACTGTTGTTCTTCCTATGGGGGTGTCTTCCCTTTCAGTTCCCTCAATCTTCCTCTAACTCTTCCACAGGGGTTCCTGACCTCAGTCCAAAGGTTGGCTGTGAGTATCTGCATCTGTCTCACTCAGCAGCTGGTAGAGCCTCTCAGAGGACAGCCATGCTAGGTTCCTGTCTGCAACTACAACATAGCATCAGTAATAGTGTCAGGGTTTGGGTCCATGGGATGGACTCCAAGTTGTGCTGGTCACTGATGAGCCATTCCATCAGTCTCTGGTCCATTTTCGTCCCAGCATTTCTTTTAGACAGGAGCAATGTTGGGTAGAAGGTTTCGTAGGTGGATTGATGTCCTCATCCCTCTTCTGGGGGTCCTGTCTGACTACTGGAGGTGACTCTTCAGGTTCCATTTCCCCACTGTTGGGTATTTTGGCTATGGTTACCCACATTGAGTCCTGGGAGCCTCTCACATCCCAGGTCTCTGGGAGTTTCGAGAGGTTTCCCCCACCCCCAGAAACTTCATATTTTCATTCATTCTCCTGGTCTTTGGGCCTCTCTCCTGTCTTACCCCATGCCTGATCCTGCCCTGTCTTCCTCCCCCTCCTCTCCACCCAGGACCCTACCTCTATCTGCCTCCTGTGATTATTTTGTTCTCTCTTCCAAGTGGGATCAAGCGTCCTCACTTGGGCCTTCCTTCTTGTTTAACTTCTTAGGGTCTGTGGGGTGTAGCATGGCTATTCTAAGCTTTTGTAGTGAGGATCTTTAATCTTTTTTTATAAATGGGTATGTGTGTTTGCCTGCTTGTCTGTATGTGCACCATGTGAAGGTGCGTAAAGAGACAAGACAAGGGGATTGGATCCTCTGGAACTAGAGTTTTAAATGGGTGTAAGCTGCCTGAGATGGGTGCTGGGAACCCAAGCTGGGTCCTCTGTAAGAGCAGCAAGTATACTTAATGACTGAGCCATTTCTCCAGCTCCGACTTGGGTCTTGATACATAGAGTAGACAGATAAGATGAACCCTACCCACTATCTGATGTCTGAATAAATCCTGTGCTTATCTGACGATATCATGATTTTTTTTGTCCTGCATTTATTTGTAATGACAACGACCCCCTCTCCCAAAACCATGATAGAAATTGTGTTCACACTCTACAAGCTCTTGGGATTGTCGAGATACTGAAACTCTGGTATCCTGATGTTTCCATAGTAACTAATGCACACCAAGAGGGAAAGAGGAAATAAATGAGAATAGCATTTTAACAAAATAAGTGAGGGGGCAAAGATGCTTTAGACATGTGATTACCTCTTGTTCAGGAATCTGAAGATATTCATCTCCTTAATAATGGGGTTAGAACAATTGTTACAATGAAACTGGTCACTAGACATTTATATTTCTTTTTGCTCTATAATCATCACCATCAAAAGCATTTAAAAGCACCTTTGACCTACAATACGTAGTGAAGAAGTTAAAAAGGCATATTTACCATTTTTCTATGGGTCTCAAATCAGGATAGGACAGGTTATGTAATGTTGGTATTCCAGTCAGCCAGGCAGAGCTTTGGCCCAACTGATATTATGAAGAATGGGGATTCACAGAAACCTGCTCTGTCCTATTGAATGGTTTGCTTTGACAAAGGACTTTGCTAGCTTCTCACTACTACCTTGGTTGTGAGTAATGGTTTTTTGCTGCTCCTTCTTTCTCGTTCTATGAGATGGTTTTCCTATTCATCCCTAACATTGTTCTTCTAGAGTCCTTGAATGCATTCCGCACACCATTTCTTTTTTTTCCCTCCATCTTTATTAACTTGGGTATTTCTTATTTACATTTCATTTTATTCCCTTTCCCAGTTTCCAGGCCAACATCCCCCTAACCCCTCCCCCTCCCCTTCTTTATGGGTGTTCCCCTCCCCATCCTTCCCCCATTACCGCCCTCCCCACAACAACCACGTTCACTGCGGGTTTAGTCTTAGCAGGACCCAGGGCTTCCCCTTCCCCCGGTGCTCTTACTAGGATATTCATTGCTACCTATGAGGTTGAGTCAGGGTCCAGTCCATGTATTGTCTGTGGGTAGTGGCTTAGTCCCTGGAAGCTCTGGTTGGTTGGCATTGTTGTTCATATGGGGTCTGAGGCCCTTCAAGCTCTCTTCAGTCCTTTCTCTGATTCCTTCAGCAGGGGTCCTGTTCTCAGTTCAGTGGTTTTGCTGCTGGCATTCGCTATGTATTTGCCGTATTCTGGCTGCTGCACACCATTTCTATTACAAAGCAATCACTTCCTTGTCTGCTAGGCTGATTTTAAATGTTCGTATATTTGTAGATAGGCATGCTCTTCCCACATACATCTCAGTCACCTGCTAATTTACTAACAAGTGGTAACTTCTGCTTTATTATTAAACTAGTTTTTATGGACTGAACTATACCCACTCCATCCTTCACACGGTTCAAATCCTAATACGCAATGTCACTGTACTTGGATACAGATCTTATAAGGAGATACAGGCTTGTCCTTACCTGATAAAATCCCAACATTTTGTCTCTGAATCTTCAGATTCCTGGTAGATGCTTTAGTGATATGTGTAGATATTATGGTATATGTAAATTTTCTTCTGCTCTTTTCCATGTCCTTTAAAAACAATCTTACAGGCCTGGTGAGGTGGCTTAGTGGTTAAGAACACTGTCTGCTCTTCCCAAGGACTTAGGTCCAAGTTCAAGCACCCACGTGATAGCTTACCATGATCCATAACTCCAATTCTTGCAAGTGGTGTACACACATACATGCAGATAAGCACCCATACACATAAATAAATATAGAATAAAATTTAAAAATACCTGTATGGATAAGGACTGTACTAATTTGCATAGGATATCTCTGCCTTTCAGAGTACCACAAAGCAAAGAAAGGTCACAAGTTCAGCAAGAAGGTGAGTTCTCCCCAGAACTAAATTGGCTATCCCAGGACTTTCCAGCTTTTAGAACTGTGAGAAATTAAAATTGTGGTTGGTTTAGCCACGTAGTTTTATGGTATAGCCTGAGTTGGTCAATATTCTAAGTGTATACACAAATCAATTCAGTCGTTGTCAGATGAGAATACTTTGTATGGGTGAAAAGATAGCTTTTGGGTTTTAAAATCCTAGTGATTAAATTTCTATAGGTAAATGTAGTAACTGTAATCCTGTAAAAATCATAATCTCATTACCAGTAATGATTACTCTTCTGCTTAGGTCTGTTCAAAGGTTAGAAGTAAGATGCCATGGGAGGGGCTCGCTGGAGCGCTCAGTAGGCAAAGGAGCTTGCTGCACAGGCGACAGCCTGAGTTTGATCCCTGGATCCATCCTGAATGTGGAGAGAGAACTGACTGTACAAATTGCCCCATGACCTCTGTACCTTGGCATGTGTGCTCACACATACACACAACATGCCCTCTGACCTCTGTACATAGGAAATGACAACAGGGAGAGCTTGTCATTGGAAGGTCAATGAAGATCAATATCCTAAATTTGCTTGGAGAAGCTACATCAAAATGAGTACATTTCCTTAGAATCCTTAGAGGTTTGCTAGAAAATTTCAAGTTCAGGGGGGCCTTAGAGGTCAGATGAAATATGGTGTCATATTACATGCTCCAGTTGGAAAGGAGAGACAACTTATTCCTGTACATTGTACTTCCATACATGTGCAGTGTCATGTATGTGCATACATAAATCAATGCATTTTTGTTTGTTTTTCAAGACAGGGTTTCTCTGTGTAGCTCTGGCTGTCCTAGACCTCACTCTGTAGACTAGGCTGGCCTTGAACTCAGAGATCCACCTGCCTCTGCCACCCGAGTGCTGGGATTAAAGGTGGGCACTAATAAACGTGATTTTAAAGATTGAATGTCTATGTACTCACATGTAATGGCTCCGAATATACATTAAGTTTAAAAAGTAAGCGTAGAGTTGCCCACTGAATAAGTGTAGAGCACGTGGATACATGCTACAAATGGTCACATCCCCAAAGAAAAATGTCATTCCTTTCCTGAATAACCATCATCTGCCATTAGCCTCTCAGCTAGGGGTGGGGACTGTGTACTCATGCCGGAATTCGATCCACTTGACCTTACTTAGGTTTTGTGTAGGTAAGCACAGGAGAGAATCAACTACAGAAAGTTGTCTTCTGGTCTCCACCTAGGTGCTGTGTGAGGAATGTGTCCACACTGAAGCACACATATCAATCATATATGCATGCATGCACAATAATGATGCTGATGATGATGGTAACAACAGAAGAAACACATTTAAAAATCAAACCATAAACAAAATGAAAAAAGAAGTTGAAAGGTAGCCGAGGCAGGGCAGAGGAGGTTCTTACTGGAACTGCAAAGAAATCACGGCACAATCTTTGGCGTTACACTGAGAAATATTTACACAATCAAAATAAGCTAAACACAGCAAGCTATTGGTTTTCAATTATTTGGAATCCAAGGTAAAGAAAAGAAATCACAGAAAACTTAGCTTTTATTGCTAACAAATTTTGTAATTGGAGTTTAATAAACTCTATTAGTTATTAATTAATATGACTTGCCCCCCTCCCATAGTCCAGGCAAAATCCTTTGTACTTTTTAAAATCAGCTCTAACACAATTACTGGGGAATTGCTCTTAAGTCTGTTATTCCAAACAGTAGACTGTCTACTTCCCAGCCGTGTTACCCAAGTACTTGCTCTTTGAATCTTGCCTGGGTTCTTTCTGCTCCAGCAGTCTGTCCTGGGTTGGGCAGGCTGCATTTCCCTCAGGCACGTGTTTCTGGTCCATCACTTAATGGAGACCTCTTCTGCTCCCTTCTTCCTCCTCTGTGCTCCTTCTCTCTCCCTCTCCTTTCTCCTTCTTCTCCAGGTCCCTACCTGCATCCCCCAGCCACCTAACTGAAAACCCGCCTACCTCTATTCCCTCTAGTATTAAGCTGTAGCCACCTTTATTTAACAGATAGCTTTAAATTGGAGAATATGGTTTGCATGACAAAAGCTAGTGTACACGGGAATTTGCTCCTCTTGGAGAAACCAGATCTTGGAGTACAGAATTTAGCATTTGAATACATAGTAGCAGCAGAGTAACCTCCAACGTTTAATGTAAAAAACCTATAGAAAGTAGAATTAGAGGAGGTAGAAAAAGTAATAAAGACACCAACATTGTAATTTAAAGAAGGGTGAATTCTGGAGACATTATCTACAGGTGAACCGGGAGTGGAGGTTTATAAAGGCACAAAAGACAAAAGAAAAAAAAGACAAAAAAAAGCACATTGTATCTTTTTTCTGTTGTGGAGGGAACTAAACAGAAGAATTGAAAAGTAATAATGTATTAGGGAAAGAGAAAGCAGCGCTGCGGTATAAGTGAGCTAAACCCCATCTATCACAGTGGGAAGCAACCGAGATGCTGTCTACAGCTGGCAAACCAAGGAATGATTTAGAGAAAATGGATTCTTGCAATATTCTGGTCACTGTTTTCTCTGCCTTCACCTTTGCCCTCTTTTAGTCTGTTGTTAACACAGCAGCTGGAAAGATTCCATTAAGACTTAAAACTTAAACTCTGTCACCATGGCTCAGTCAGAACAAAAGACTGTGTCATTACAATGGCTACCTAAGCTTCACACAATAGTCTGCCTCACCCATCCCACCCAGCCATTCCGCTGGTCCTCAGCTTGTTCTCTACAGTCCAGTGGCCCCTTTGCTGGTTCTTGAATGATCTAAACCTGTTTTCAGTTTAGGACATTGTCATTAGGTATGCTTTCTGCCTAGAATTATCTTTCCCCGGATATCCTTGTACTCACGCTATCATCTCCTTCAGGTGCTTATTAAAATACCCACTTCTCAGGTTTTTTTCTGGCCACTGTATTTGAAATTACAGCCCATTGCTTGAATACTCTGCCTCCTTCCTCGGTTTTTTCTCCATAGCACTTACTGTTTTTGAAAAGTATTTTAAATCTTATTTATGTATATATGTCTCTCTGTGTATTCCTTTGTGTGCATGTGTGCCCCCCTCTCTCTCTTTTCTCTCTCTCTCTCTCTCTCTCTCTCTCTCTCTCTCTCTCTCTCTCTCTCTCTCTCTCTCTCTCTCTCTCTGTGTGTGTGTGTCCACAGAGGCCAGAAGAGGTCATTGCATCCTCTAGAGAGCTGGAGTCACACTCAATTGTGAGTTGCTGGTGCTGGGATTCAAACTTGGGGCCTCTGGAAGAGCTCTGCTGAGCCTCTCCTAATTACTCTATTTGGATATGTCGCAAGTGTGTTTTGTGTTACATATTTGGGGTGGTTTGAATAAGAATGGCCCCCATTGGATTATAAATTTGAAAGCTTAGTGATCAGGGCATGGAACTTTTTGATAGGTTTAGAAAGATAAGAAGTAGTAGCTTGTTGGTGGAACTGTGTCTCTGGAGGTGGCTTTGAGGTCTCTGGAAGACACATGCAGGTTCTCTCTCTACTGTGGATCAGGATGTAAAGGTCTCACATACTGGTCCAGTGCTTGTCCGAATGCTGCCATGCTTCTTGCCGTGATAGAAACTGTTTCTGAAACTGTAACCAAATCTCCAGTTAAATGCTTCCTTTAATAAGAGTTGCCTTGGGTACAGCAGTAGTGTCTCTTCAGCAATAGAACAGTGACTGAGATACTAGACAGCTATCTATCCTTCTTACTGCTTCTCTTTCTCACTAGATCTTTAGTAAGAGCCAAGATTTTCATGTTTCATTCAGTAGTCTATTCACAGTACGTAGAACTATGACTATTACTCAGTAGGTGCTTGCTTTGTGCTAACTTGTATCTCCCCAAAAGTAAACATTGAACCTCGAGTACATTAAGATGTAACTAAAGTTGCCTTTTCTGAAGCGAGTGAGTGAAAATGAAGCCACTGATATAGATCTAGTTTAATATAGCTGCTGTCCTTGAAAGAAGAGAAAGATATCTAGGGGTGACACTTGGGAGTCTCAGGCCGAGGATTCCATGACTTGAGGCCAGCTTGGGTTACATAGTGAGGCCCTGTATGAGAATGAGCAAAAATGAATGAATAAATGAATGTATGACAGCAGATTTCCTGGCTGTCTGGCTCTTACAGTCTTTAAATTCCCTTTTCCGCAAAGTCCCTTGCGCCTTAGGTATGGGAATTGTGTTATGGACAGAAACTCCAGAATCAGTTGTTCTTTGCATTTTGACCAGTTGTGGTTTCCCGTAAAGCTTTCTCTGTCTCCTTCAGTGAGAAGCTTCCTTGATGAGAAGTGAGAGCTACAGTTATCCGTGGGTATCAGAAGAAGCATTTGGGATGCAGACTGAACTACACCTGTTTTGTTAAGTGGCACTAATACATTGTCAAGATCCAGGACCTTACTAGTGCTGGGTAGTTGGCTAGATTTCCTGTAGTAGGCCTGGTATCACTCCGGTTAAGTGAGCTTTAAGTCCAACCACACATTGGTACATAAGTACCAATGTATGAATGCCATCCTTGCACTTTTAGGGATATATTTTGATAAGCATTTAAAATATTAATTTAAAATTTTCTATAGAGCAAAAAAGATTCAGCAAGGTATGGAAAGCTGTATCTGTAATCCCAATACTGAGGAGACAGGAGATTTGTAAATTGGAGCCATCCTGGCTGATATAGCAAGACCCTGTCTCAGAAGACCAAAGAAACCAAGAAGGGCTTGTAAATAAGGTCAACCTTTGAGATGGATATAATGTAGGAAACTTGCTGTTGTTCATTCTTTAGCGTCTCTGTTTGAGAGAAACTCAGATGTGAATGATAGTTCCCATGACAGGGCTAGGAATATAGGAGGCATAGTAAACATAGGGAGATTGCCTTTTCTCCACAGAGGTTTACACAAGGCGTCATTATCCACAAATGCAATGAGTGGTTCAGCCCATATTGCCACACTCTCCCAGCACGGCTGTGCGCTGCCACTCTAATTGTATCCCTTCTGCTCTTCATAAATAAACACTGAATACTGCCCTCTTTCTTTTATCCCAAATCTCAAGTCCAGGACTTCCCTTAGACCACGAATCTTGCCAGAATGCCTTCAGAGCATCACTGAGCCAGGAGCCAACCTTCTGTCATTTACATAGCACCTCCTTGATGAAATGTTCTCTAGCTGCTTAGGAAAATCTCGAACAATTAATCACTGATTCCAACTTGCATAAAAAAGTCCACCTCCCTCCTTGTTCATCAGTCTCTCCAAAGCATCTACTTTTCCAAATATACAGTAAGTACATATTATAAATTCTGGATCTGCGATGTGTACTGGCCACCGTATGTTCATAAGTGTATCCATTAATTAGTGTTTTGTCCAGCTAGAAGTAGGTAAGGCAAATATATTGTGACCTCTTCTGAGAAAGAGGTTTTTCTAAAGATAGATAGAAAAGTCAAGGGCAGACCGATTCCATTCCAATACTTAGAACATAAGATTTGTCTTGAAAACTACACTTTTTGCATTGCCAGGTACTAAGAGCTTGCTAGGGAATAGGCAATAACCCTGTTGCCTAACCAAAGCACTATGGAAGCACCTATCAAACAAACAAACAAACAAACATGAGACTGCCAACAGTAGTTTTCCTTCAGAGGGAGAAAGTGGAGAATTTTGCAGTGGGGTAAAAAAGGACTGATTTTCAGTGTATATCCTTATGTAACTTTAAGATTTTGTTCTATGTGCATATATTAGATATGCAAAAATATTATTTTTATATCAGTATGCTATACAGAACTGCAGGATTTGGGTTTTAAACCAAATTTGTACCCAGCTACAACTAGAAATAATATAATCATGTTTCTGATACAGTGAAGTGTCCACACCTGTAGTTCTAGCTTTCAGGAGGCTGAGGCAGGAGAGCTGCAAGTCTGAATTTAGGTTCACCAGTATAGAAAGAATGTGATTGCTTAAAAAGTTAAAGAGAGTTATTATCATATTTCTTATGAGATAATAAACATATATTTTGGCAATTTGTTAGACTCTGAATCCCACACTGACAAAAACAGAAAAGAGATTAATGTCTGCAATAATGTCCCTTGTTGACAAGACTTCCCTTAAATTACAAGAAAACAGACAGAAGACAATTGATCTGCACAGACATATTCATATATATCACCAAAGCAGCAACTTTAAGTATAATTGAAGCTCTGAAAAATGCAATGTCAAAATTTTAATTATACTTTAATACATGACATAATTAATTGATCAGGAGTTTTTAAATACTGTGTGTTATAGCTGACAAGGGAAAACTAGTATATCCATGAATAAATAATCTCATGCCTTGTTTTAATTGGGATATATAACAATAAGGTTCAAATCCGTTGAGGAAAAACAATGCTTTATTAAGGGGTAATGGCGCCTTTAATCCCAGCACTCAGGAGGCAGAGGCAGGTGGATCTCTGAGATCAAGCTCAACCTGGTTCACACAACGAGTTCCAGAAGAGTCAGGGATTCATAAATAGATCTTGTCTCAAATTTAAAAAAATAAGAAGAAAAGAAAAAGAGGAGGAAGAAGGGGAGGAGGAGGAAGAGAAGGAGAAGGAGGAAGAGAATAAAATAAATAATGATGGTTGGCAAGGTAGCTCAGGTGGCTGTCACTAAGTTTGAGGAGCTGACTTCAAGCCTTGGATCCACATGTTGGAAGCAGAGAATCAACTCTTGAAACTTGTCCTTTTACCTCCACACAAGTGCTACAATACATGGATATGCTTTCCAATAAAAATATAATAAATAAATAGAAATAGACAAATAAGAGAAGCAAGATAGCTCAGCAGATAAAGCTCACACAGGCATGATAACTTACGAGGAGAAAACCAACTCTGCAAAGTTGTCCTCTGACCTCCAGGTGAATCTCCACATGTGCAGTGGCAGACCACACTGCACACATGCATGTGCATGCTTGTACACACACACACACACACACACACACACACACACACACACACACTAAAGAAACAATGAACTGTGTATTTCTAAAAGTGGAAGTAAACATTTTGAAAAAATTACCACATATTTGAGAAAAAAATTACTTTATTTTATACATTATATCATGTATATACACATTGTGGCATTGCGAGTTACTTCATTAAAATCTATAACTATTTTGTTTTGACATTGTCTTAGTTACTGTTGTAAAGAGACATCAAGACCAAGGCAGCTCTTATAAGGACAACTTTTAACTGGGGCTGGCTTACAGGTTCAGAGGTGCAGTCCATTATCATCCAGGCAGGAGCATGGCAGCATCCAGGCAGGCATGATGGAGGAGCTGAGAGTTCTACATCTTCCTCTGAAGGCTGCTAGCAGAACACTGGCTCCTAGGCTGCTAGAATAAGAGTATTAAAGTCCACACCCACAAGGCCACACCTACTCCAACAAGGCCACACCTCCCAACAGTGCCACTCCCTGGGCCAAGCATATACAAACCATCACAAATGTATCACTTAAAAACCAATTTAAGGAGGGGTTGGGATTTAGCTCAGTGGTAGAGCACTTGCCAGTAGGGCAAGCCAAGGCCCTGGGTTCGGTCCCCAGCTCCGAAAAAAAGAAAAAAAAAAAAAATCAATTTAAGGGTGATTTAGTCAGGGTTCTCTAGCGTCCACAGAACTTATGGGTAGTCTCTATATAGTAAGAGAATTTGTTGATGACTTACAGTCCGTAGTCCAACTCAGCAGCAGCTGTGAATGGAGGTCCAAGGATCTAGTGGTGGCTCAGTCCCACAAAGCAGGCAGGCGAAAAAGAGAGACTCTTCCTTCTTCCAATGTTCTCACGTAAATCTTCAGCAGAAGGTGTGTCCCAGATTAAAGGTATGCACCACCACGCCTGGGTCTGGGAATTGCTTTGTCCCAGGTGACCTTGAACTCAGAGATCTCCTTGTCTTAAGCTCCTGGGATTTATAGCCACTTTGCCTCAAGATGTCCATACCAAGATTCAGGTCAGAAACTTGTATCTCCCAGCCTCCAGATCAGGATCAAAGGTGAGCCTTCCAATTCTGGATTGTAGTTCATTCCAGATACAGTCAAGTTGACAAACCAGGAATAGCCACTACAAGGGGGGGTTGGTGATATGGCTCAGGGGGTAAAAGTATTTGCCATCAAGGCTGGGGACCTGTGTTTCATACTTGGGACTCACATGATTGAAGGAGAGAGTGGACACCGCAAATTGTCCTCTAATCTTGATGTGTGCCAATTCTGACCTATGTGTATGTGTATGCTTGTGTATATGCTGTATATTCACAAGTGCGCACACACACACATGGACACACATACAATATTATAACACAATTATAATAAAAATTAAGTACAATTTTCTTTCTGCTATAGAATTTCAGCTCTATTCAACAACGTTAACATGAGTATCTTTTTTTTTTTTTAAGAAAGAAGCTCAGGGGCTATCCTAAAAGCTATTACTGCACCATATATGGGATATGTTCTTTTTTTTTTGGAGCTGAGGACCGAACCCAGGGCCTTGTGCTTGGTAGGCAAGCGCTCTACCACTGAGCTAAATCCCCAACCCGGGATATGTTCTTTTAACTGGACTGCCTTTTGTGATTTCTGCGGGAGAGGATGTGCCTAACCTTGCAGAGACTTGATGTGCCAGGATGGGGAGATACCCTCTGAGAGGAGAAGGGGAAGGGGGATGGGGAGAAGGTTTGTGGGAGGGTATGACCTAGAACTGTGGGGGGGGAGCAATGAGTGGGATGTAAACCGAATAAACAAACAAACAAACACATAAATAAAAGAGGCTCACTGTGTAAACCAGTCTGGCCTCCAACTTACAGAGTGTGGGAGTGTACTCATGCATAAGTGTAAATGTAGGGCCATAACGGCCCAAGAATATGGAAGAAAGGTCAAGGAGAGCTTCAAGCCCAGATACTTCAGATGCGGCCAGCAGGAGTTGGCTGCCCCACTGTCAACCACAGTAAGAATTCATTAGACTGATAATTATCAGGTGGCAGGCACACCTTGTCTGACCTTATAAGGTGTCCCCCATTCCCACCCTACAGCCCCTAAGTATGCAGATGGAGCATCTGCCAACACCCCTGTCCTGGCTAATTTTACACAGCCACAAGAACCTTGCCCCAAGACCCTGGCCACATCCTCAAGGCTGTAAGTACCCAATTCTCCCTTCCATTAAACCGAAACTGTTCTTTGCCCACATACTCACCAAGATCCTGCACTGCACCTATCAGCTACTGGCTAAGCTTCCCTCCCTCTAGTCCAGTTGATGCTCAACTTGATGGCTTTGGCTACCCCATGGCCTGGCATGTAGGTGCCTGTGGAGATTAGGAGCATTGGGTCCCCCTGAGCTGGAGTTATAGTTGTGAACCTCTCCGACATGGGTGCTGGGATCCAAACTTGGGTTCTCAATAAAAGCAGTAGGCATTTTTTTTTTTTTCGGAGCTGGGGACCGAACCCAAGGCCTTGCACTTCCTAGGCAAGCGCTCTAACCACTGAGCTAAATCCCCAACCCCGGCATTTTTTTTTTTTTTATTAACTTGAGTATTTCTTATATACATTTTAATGTTATTCCCTTTCCGGTTTCCGGCAAACATCCCCTCCCCCTCCCTTCCTTATGGGCATTTTTTTTTTAAAGATTTATTTATTTATTATATGTAAGTACACTGTAGCTGTTTTCAGACACACCAGAAGAGGGCATCAGATCCTATTACAGATGGTTATGAGCCATCATGTGGTTGCTGGGATTTGAACTCAGGACCTCTGGAAGAGCAATCAGTGCTCTTAACCACTGAGCCATCTCTCCAGCCCAGCAGTAGGCATTCTTAACTGCTAAGCTATCTCCCCGACCCCAAAACTTTCTTTGTTAGTGCTGTAGATGGAACCCAGGACCACACGTATGGTAGGTAGGTGCTCTAATCCTCGAGCTGTATATACTTCAACTCTCAGAGTAGAATCTTTTAAATCCAGCTTTCTTTAATTGGAGGCTCCGCAATGAGTGGTTGAGAATTTGACTCTGGACTGTTTAGTATTTATCTTTAATGACTGCTCAGATGCTAGTCTTTTCTCTCTTAGAATATTTTAAGTTTCCTAGAGGCTGGGCTCATGTCATACCCTTCCTTGGCATTTTCCAGAGTGCTCAGTACAAGCTAGACAAACTGTTGGTGATCAATACATACCCAATGAATGACTAGTAAACCAGTTTATATTTGTGGGCTACACAATGTTTTGAGGTCAGCTCCAGGAATGGGAGGGCTGGGCAGAGTCAGAGACCAGGGATGTGCCAAGTCAGTATCAATTGCTCTCACTTGGACAAGTTTAGAGCCTAATCTGGGAACCTTATCTGTATCAAACACCTAGAACAATTCCTGGCTCAGAGAATCTCCTAAATAAAAGACCTCGATTTTGCTGTTGAGATTCCTGTTTAATAAGAGAGTACTACTAGGGGGAGTTGAAAGATCAAGTATGGCACCTAAAACTGTTCCAGGTAAAGTCAGAAAGCCACAATTCCCAGATGGAGACAAATGGGGAACCAGCATGAGCGACAAGGGACAGTGCTGAAACAGGGGTTTGAAGGATGGGCATGGTGGGGTAGTCCTATAATCCTGGTATTTGAGGGGCTAAGGCAGGAGAATCCAAAGTACAGCCTGGATCACAGAGCAAGACCCCATGACAAAAAGAAAAATACCAATAGAAACAAACAAGAGAAACACACGGTGAGGTTCAGTTTCTGGATCCAGAAATGGGCGGTCAATTGCATTATGATGAACACTTTCTTTGACACCTTAGGCAGTTTTCATTGGCTGTATTCATGTATGGACATCTTAATGATGCTGCTCACAATCAAAGAAGAGCCAGCGAGCTGAGTGCAGTGCTGTGAATGTCTGGGGTGCTTAATGAAAGCGGTTTCTGTTTGTCGTTGACCTGCTAAAACAGAGACCATGACAGCAGTGTTCTGGATTCATGGAGAAGATGGGCCAAAGAACAGATGTTTGTCTGGACTAAGGTTATTGGGCAAACTTTACCCAGTTAGAGTGAAGTGAGGGACTTGGAAACCAAACCGCCTGTCAGATAACGAGTAAATTCAATGGTGAATGTAGAGAGTAAGGAAACGTGGTAGCACATGATGTCATGGAGACTAACTAGTAAAAAGTGAATTTCACTCTTCTACACTTGATCTTAGCCAAAAGGCCGAGAAGCGATGCTCTTCTATTTTCCAATAGTAGTTTTAGAGACTTTTATTTGTTGTTGTTCCATAATGCTTTGAACATTTTTCAAAATTTAATTTATTTATGTATTCATTTTACATCCTGCTCACTGCCCTCCTCCCAGTCACCCACTCCCACAACCCTTCCACCATCCCCCTCCCCTTCTCCTCTGAGCTGGTGGGGTGCGGTGCTGGGTATCCTCCACCCTGGCACTTCAAGGCCTGCTAGGCTAGGCGCCTCCTCTCCCACTGAGGCCACACAAGGCAGTCCAGCTAGAACATGTCCCACGTACAGGTCTCATTCTTAAATCTCAATTCCTATTCAGCAAAATGACTAAAGGAAGAGGGTGGGGAGATGGCAGGCTGCGTTTACATTGAGATGGATTGTGTTTCTCCTATATGCCAAACATTTAGAACACATCACCTCCAATAGCCTTTATAATTCTATGAAATAGGTACACTTGTTCATCATTATCTAAAGGTGATTTGGTTCTAAGATGCCCACAAATATGAAAGTGCACGGATGCTCAAATAGCTCATGGAGAATGGAGTAATGCTTGCATATAGCCTTCGCAGTGCTCCCGTGGACTTTAAATCCAGGTTATTTATACTGACTGCACTGTAGATGGCATATAAATGATGATACTCTAAACTGTCGGGAGAATGGCAAGAAAAAGGTTCTACATGTTCAGTAGAGGTACTTTTTTCCCTGAAACTTGTAAGTCTACAGTTGTGTGATTTGGAGGGCTATTGGTAGTAGCTTTGTTTTTCATATGAGAAAATATACAGAGTACAAAAAATTGCTCACCGGGGTTGGGGATTTAGCTCAGCGGTAGAGCGCTTGCCTAGCGGCGCAAAGGCCCTGGGTTCGGGTCCCCAGCTCCGACAAAAAAAAACAAAAGAAAAAAAATTGCTCGCCAACAGTTACCTCAGATATTAAGTACCCCAAATTTGAACCCTAGTTCTGCCTGGTCATAATAAGGCTTATGATTTTTCTCTACAGAACACCATCCTTCTATCATTCAGGCCCCACAGAAGCAGATCTTGCTTATGAGAAATAGCTCGTCATGTGTGGGCAGGGCACTCATGATTTGTTTACTCTTATTTATTTATAGCCAGAGAGTAGGGAGAGGAATGCAAGTCAGGCAAGTGGGGTGAGATGAGGCACGTGTGTGTTGGGGTTGGGTGTGAGTGTTGAAGATAGAGAAAAAGAAGGAGCCATCATGAGGTCCAATGTGTCTGTTCTTGGCTGTGATTCTGGATGGTCTTTAGATCAACATTAACAGGCAATGTCCAATCCAGTGGTGGCATCCGGGTTCTGAATCTATTCAACATTACTGTACACTTACACATGTATACACAAGTGCACACACATGCCATAAACACGAAGACAAATTCTTTTTAAAAAAGTAGCATGTCAGAACTTATACCACTAAGCCATGTACTGTCTTATAAAATGGAAGGCTGTCCTAGATTCTAGTGGTGTTTCTAGTGCTTGTTGGATGTCTGCAACTCCCCTTCAAAAGACCTAACAAGAACTTGGATGCATAAAGTAGGGAAGTTTGTTTGAAAATAGCAAAGGGGAGAAAAAGAAAGAGAATAGGAAAGGAAAACCAATTCTCAGTTTATACTTTTTATTAAGAATTTAAGGATTTTGTAAAATGATGTAATTGTGTAGAAAGACATGCTATGAAATGCTTATCTATATAAAATTTCTTTAATTTTCTTTCAGTTGTGAGCAAGACTGGCAACAAATTGTAATAAAACAAGCCTGACTTATAAAAGCACTTAATCCCAGAGGGAATGTGACCCAGACCAGGGAGGGGCAGAGCTCAGGAATGCATTACCCTGTTGTGTTCATTCCAGAACTTCCTAGGCTTCACCTGTATCTGAGCGATGATCAAAGCATGTTTTGCTTTGGTCACTTCATTTTGATTGCTCTACACTCACAAGAATGGCAGCCAGGTTTTGCATGCGATTCCTAAGGGCATCACATGTGCACAGGCCTGGGAATTTAGAGAGCTGATAGGGCCAGGAGAAATTCCTGTTCCTTCCATGCCAAGTGTGTAATAATACCTCCAGGAGTTGGAGGCAATAATGCTGGTCATAGGCTTCGTAAGGAGTAAACCGATGATTAGAGTTAGCATGTATGCTCAGGAACGATGGGAGCTTTATGAAGACATACTTTCAACTACAAATTAATTGTAACACATTTCTCTTGGAAGACAATTGGGTCGTGGTTTTTAATTTCTTTAACATTTTTAATCGGAAGATGTCATAAATGTTTCAAGAATAATCATCATTATATAGAATTTTGTTCTAATATTATATGGGACCAAAGCACTATAAAGGAATAATAATTCTTGACCATGTATGTGGTCCCTAATTAAAAATACTACAAAGCTGCCTTTGGGAGAGCATTGACAGTCGCTTCTGAACTAATTCCAACTATTATGACCCTAGGGAAATGTTGGTTAAGCTCTAGAGAACCTGGGCTGCTAACACAGGCAGTGTGGTAGGTAAGGAGAGGCCACTTTTAATCATCCCTCATATTATTTGGAAGGAATCAGCCATACTGGGGGAAAGAGACCCGGTGCCTTGTAACATCCACCCTATAATATAATGATGTGATTCTCAACTGTTCTCCCCACTCCAGTCGCAAATTTCTAAATGGTGTTACTACAGTTGATAGCAGAGGCTCGGTAGCAGTAATTAACTGCCCGGAGGCATCAGAAGGAAAGAATCAATCTGGTTGATGTATGAAAATTCTGTCTTGGATGCCCCTCCCTTTATTATCATATCTCTAGTTCTTTTGTTTTGTGCATTTGAACCAGGATCTTACTATGTAGCCCGGGCTGGTGTGAAACTCAAATGCAAGACCAGGGTGGCTTTAAATCTACTTGCTTCTGCTTCACCACACCCAACAAGATCTCAAATTCTAATAGAAAATAGATTGCCTTTTGACAATCTTTACATCATTATCTACCTGGAAATATTTATGTTGCCTCAGTGGAGTTTCTCCAACTTCCTTAATGCCAATTACTTGTTTTCAACAGCATAAAACGACATTCTCAGATATGGTTATCCCTTTTCATATTCTTTTTCTGGTCTGAAAGCCTTCCAGATTGCGTGGGAAGTCCCAGGCTCTTGAATGAGACTTAGGAGGCAGAGAACATAAAAAGATGCCCACGAACAGACCTTGGTCGATTTTAAGGCAAACAGCAGTGGAGAGGCCCGGGGGCAGATGGAATTCAGGGTGAGAGTCCGGATTTGTGAGCTAGTGTTGCTTCAGCATCTCGCGGTGTGTTTGTGGGGAGGCTACTCTTGGCTCCTCCCCTGTCCGGTCCACATCACCTTACGCCTCCGCTTTTGCGTAACTATATTAATAGAAGAGAACACTTCATGTCCTGGTGCTCAGACCCCAGAGAGAAGCTGGCTGGAGCTTGGCAGGTGGGCTTGTAGCAAGGAGATGGGTGGGGGAGTGGGAGGAGGGATTCAGGAGTGGCATTCGAAGTAGCCAATGGTAGTACTCGTAGGGGGCGGGGTGGAGGCACTGTGATCGTTTAGCCAATGGAGGACGAGCAACTACTGGAGCGACCTGGTGACGTGAGGAGCGTTCCATTCCGCCAGCGGTGGGCGGTTGCCACAGCTGGTTTAGGGCCCCGACCATTGGGGCCCCTTGTCAGGAGGAGGCACCCTCCCTGTCAGGGAGAAGTCGCTACCACCTTTGGCTGCTGACAGGATCCCCCGGGACAGTGCACTTTCTGCCCTCAGTTGCCAGCCCAGTTCAGTGTCCCTTGTTCAGGTAACAAGGGGTGGGGGTGGGGGGGGTCTCCGGGGCTCAGCTCTCTGGAGGGCTGCATCTCCCTTCAGCTCCGCCGGGACCCAGGGACGTTGGCACCGCCCTGCTCAGCTCGCCAGCCACCTAGCCCCTTTGCCCGGGGTGACTACACGTGGCGGGGCGTGTGTGAGTGTGTACGAGCTGTGGACGCGTGTGCGTGTGGATGTGGCGCGCGTCCCAGCCAGCCTGGGGCGGTGGTCGGCTGCGTGGCGGAGGCAGGGCGGGCCTTCTGAGGACGAGCCCGCTGCACAGCCCTGGCTTCTGGCGCTAGGCTGCTGAACCCGGTCGCTGCTTTCCGACGGATTTTAATTTTCCTTCTCCCAGGTTGGGTCCCCCCTTCCTAGTCTGTGTTCTCCTGCTGGGTCAGTTTATGGGGGCGGGGGGATTGTTTTCCAGGTTAGTTTTACACAAAGGAAGTGATCTTTGCACCTCTGGGGCCCCCTCCCCTTTCCTGAGCCTTACACCTTTCCATCTTGTTGCTAGGCTCTTAGTCCCCTTTTGGACCTTTGCCCTCTCTAGCTCGGGAATGATCGCTGGCTGGTTGTTTCTTGCTCATCGGGCTGCAGGCTTCCGCCTCATTCTTGCCAGCATGGGGCATGTGGTGCCAGTAAATAGAGGACACAGCCCAGCACCTGAGAGGAAGAGAAGGATGACAGTGACTGGGAAAGGCGAGGCCTGGAAATCCAGGATGCTGAATGGAGCTGGAAATGTCCTAGAAAGCCCCCAGGGGACTTATCTTAGCTGCTGCCACCGCCCTCAGCCACCCCCAACCCCATCATCAGTTGCCAACCATCCCAGAATCTCTCCTGTTTAAGGAAGCCTTTAAAAAAAATCTACAATGTGATGTGGTTTCATTAAGGGGCTCACATATGTTAAGCGAGACAGTTTCATTTCAGACTCAGGAAGTTACAGAAGGTTTCATTAGGGGAAATCTATTTTGTGTAAATACAATGTTTATGCTTACAGAATGCCCAGAATAAGCTATATCAGCCAGAGGGTTACTTGTTCCCTCCTGTGAGTAATATTTGAATATTGAAGAAAGAAGAAGTAGAAGAGGCATGGGGAAGGTTACTTAGGGAACAGCAACAGCAGCAGCAGCAACAACAACAACAACAACAACAACAACAGACCTGCTAGTATTATTTTACAGATTTCTTACTTTAGGAGAGTAAAGAACGTTATGATGTAGTAGAAAGTACCTGGGCCTGGAAGTTGGTGGGCATGCTTTCTCCTTTCGGCTTTGTTGCTGTATGACCCTGGATATGTCATTTCCTCTCACTGGTCCTCGGTTTATGTATGTGTTAAGTTTAGTCATTGGGATGACCACTTACAGAATTCCTACTCACTTCTAAGACTCATATCATAGAACCCAAATCATCAGTATGGTTTGGAAATAGGATTGATTATTTAAGAAATATTAGTCCCTGGGTGGATGGGTGGGGGAACGCCCTCATAAAAGCAGGGGGAAGAGGGATAGGGTAGGGGATTTATGGACAGGAAACCAGGAAAGGGGATAGCATTTGAAATGTAAATAAAAAATATCCAATATTAAAAAAAGAAATATTAGTACTCTCCCCCCTCTGGAGAACTGGTTTGTTTGTTTGTTTTCCTTCTTAGAGAACAAACATAGAACAGAAAATTTTCAAACTTTCCCGTTCCCACTCCTTCAAGCGGTGTTCATCTTTCTGTCTCTGGGAAACAAGTGTTCAGTTGTATTTTGTTACTCTTGTCTCAAGGCCTCCCCTGCTTTCTTTTTCTTAGGGCTCTTGATAATGTTTGACCAAGTGGCAACAATAGTAGACGACTTGATTTTCAAGGTCAGCCTCTGCGTCTTCTCTTGAGTAGTCACGAAGCCCATCTTGGACCAGGAACTCCAATCATGTCTGTGATGGTGGTAAGAAAGAAGGTGACAAGGAAGTGGGAGAAACTCCCGGGCAGGAATACCTTCTGCTGTGATGGCCGCGTCATGATGGCCCGGCAAAAGGGCATCTTCTACTTGACCCTCTTCCTCATCCTGGGGACGTGCACACTCTTCTTTGCCTTCGAGTGAGTTTTCATTGAATATCATTGTCTGATTGTGGTTAACTTGGGTTCAAGGGATGACACTGTACTTCCTGGGCACTTGTGGTGGTCCTCGAATGATTTTACTCTTTCGTTGAATGATATCTATAGGCTGTATTTATTGAATTCACTGCTTTGTGGTTATAGTAGAATACATACTTCCTAAAAAGGCCAATAATTTTAATATTGGTTTCATAGCCCTGAGAAAGTTTGTCTTAATTTTTCACCTCCTTTCATTGACAGTAACTTAGTGATAAATAAATGACTTTTCCACCCTTCCCAACTCTGGGAGTAACTCTTGTTGTTATAATACCCCTCAACGATATCCACTTAACCTGCTGTTCAGGGTCCTATTGCTGTAAGCGGTAGTTCTTACCTAGGTGTTCATTTGAAAAGCAAACTGAATTGAGAACCTGAGAATTGGTCCCAGCATCAGCTGTACCACAAAGGGGCTATGGGAATGCCGTATGGGTGCTTTGGAAATGTGAGTTATTCTTTCTTCCAAAAATCACTCAACATCCCAAGGCTACACAGAGAAACCCCATCTCAAAAAGAAAAAAAAAACTACTTGAGTATGAAAAAAATTATAAAAATTCTGTGTAAGCCTGATTAGCCTTGGAGTTAATTTTTTATGCAATGTGACACCTAATACTAGAGACAATGAAGTCTGTGTAGGTGACCAGTTGGAGTCTAGTGCACTGTGGCGTGATAACTGAGTATGCTGAGAGTGATTCCGTGCTCTAGGGATGGGAGCAGTGCTAATTGTTTTGGGATTACTGTATTAGGAAGGACCTTGCGGAAACAAGGTGTACGTGTGTCTGCTGAGGGCACACCTGACGTGAGCCTACCATGGTTTGTGCTCATGGGTGACCTGGAAATAGACTTCCCATCCTGGGGTGTGGTTGGCAGATGCCGAGGGGGCTCCTCAGCCAAACTTAGTAGGTAATTAAAACGAGCTTCAGTCCTCTGGGACTCACTTTTGCTTTTGTCTAAGGGCTACAAGCTTTCGATGTGCATCTAAGAGTGATTTGAGGGCTACTTTGCTACTTTTGATGACTGCGGCTGGCTTGAGTAACAGCAGTGTTACAATGTTCTATAACAGAGCTGGTAAAATAAGATCAAATGAACTCTTTGCTAAAGGTCCTTTTGTTGTTACTGCCTCTGACTTTGTGGAGTTTTTCTGTGAAGTTAGGCAGGTTGCTGAAAGCTTACCTCTTTTCCATTCTGAGTTTTACAGCTCAGTCTGTGTGTGAGTGTGTGTGTGTGTGTGTGTGTGTGTGTGTGTGTGTGTGAATGTACCATGTGCTTCCGTGCGATACAAGTGAGCATGTGCAGCCAGGCAAGGTTATGCATAACACAAAAGAGTTTGCTTTCCTTCAGCTCACTCTTTCCACATTTTTCTTGCTTCGTTTCTGCTTTTCTTCTCTAAGGAAGCACACGTTGAATCCTGATGTCGGTCTCTGTCTTTTTTGTTCCTTTGGTTCCATCTATCTTTGCCATTAGCTGCTTATGATTGGAATTTCTCATGACAGTTATGAGAGTTGTTTTCAGGCTATGGCTGAATTGGAGAAACACCCAAAGCTGTGGCTTTTTGGCTATTTTTTTTTCTTTTTTCTTTTGTACCTGGAAGGCTTAAAGAGAGTGTGACTTGGATCTGTTCCACTTAGGCCCCTGAAGGCCTCTGAAGAAAACTGCCCATGGGATGAAGCTTCTAATTAGCTAAATTACTGTTCAACAGAGGCGTGATAAGTTCTTCCGAGATGATTCCTGTTTCGAAATTATTCTTTGGATTCTTTCTTTCTCTCCTCTCTCTCTCTCTCTCTCTCTCTCTCTCTCTCTCTCTCTTTCTCTCTCTCTCTCTCTGTCTCTGTCTCTCTCTCTTTCTTTCTTTCTTCCTTGTAGATATGAAGAGTGAAGTTGTTTGTAAAACTGCCCTGAGTTTCAGCTGTATGTTTGAAAGAGTAAATATTGCAAAAGTAAAGGCGGGGGAGGGAGGGGAGAAGGAAGTAAATGTGTTAGTTTAGGAGTGGAGAATGGGGAAGTGCAAATCTGACAAAGAGAGAACTCCAGCGATGAATGCTTGTACGTGATGAATGCTTTTAATAAGTAAGGTGGAGTCTTGTGTGTGCCTGTGTGTGCCTCTGTGTGTGTGTGTGTGTGTGTGTGTGTGTGTATACCTATTTATCTGAGTCACATATGCAGACACATGGATAATCAAAGTGGTGCTTCCTTGTGCCTATCCAATGGTAGGCTGTACAAGGCACAACATAACTATGAAGAATGGAGGTTTTTTTTCTTGTTGACTAGTTAATAATTTATTCTGAGTCAAATAGTAGAGGGTAGGATTTGGAGGACAGAGTTGGGGCTCTAATGTTAGTATTAAGACGCAATGAGACCTAAGGAAACCAGATAGTCAATGATCTAGTCCCTATTTTCAGGCAGGTGATGATGGCACTTGACACTACACTTGGTCTTAGCCAAATCTGTGTATTTGGATACACAGATTGCTGTCTGTTTTCATTCTCAAATTATCCGTAAGTCTAGGCTCCGCATCATCTGGCTGTTATATTTTGGCCCCCCAGGAAGATAGTTCAAATCTTGCTCCGCATCTGGATGTGCTTTTTATCAACCTGGTCCTGTTGGCAGCAGGTGCTTAGGAACAAGCGTGAGCAGATTTATGGCTGTGTTTGGCATAACCGTGGGCCAGCCAGATGGCTTGAGCAGTCTGGTCAGTCATGTGGGTGCCCCCCTCATGAAAATCGTGCAAGTGCAAGTGCCAGCCTTGCATTTTGAGATTTTGCCTTTCCAAATCTTGAGTGTTCAAAGTGATCCACAATTTTCAGTGGACAGTTTGGATATTAGATACCTAAAATGGCGTAAAAGATCTTTTGCTTGCGAGCAGTTAGTACCAAATCCTTAGAAGTGTTTCTGAGAAGTTAGGTGGTCATCCCTCAAGGTTGTTGTCGCAGAATGGACATTCAGTAGGAAGTTGTTGAACCTCTGGTAGTTCTGTCTGAGATTCTGCCTGTCTGTCTGAAAGCACGAAAGGAGAGTGCAGATTACCAGTAGGTAACTGTCTTTGTGGTAAGTCTGTATAAAGTTAAAGGTGGAATGAAAAATTTAAAATGCTTAAAGGCAAAATATTTTCTGATTAATTCTGGGGCTGGGGTATTTAGGAAATGTGTGTGGGTACCAGTTTCAGCTTTCTGCACAAAGAGCGATATATTTATGCCTTTCTGCTCAAATCCTGTCTGGTTTATGTTGGAACATTACAGCAGAATGACCATGACAACCTGTGAACTCTCCAGCTACTGAAAAGCTTTTGTGATATCTGGTTCAACACTAAATCCTGAGGAAGTGTATGTAGGCTTTGGGAAAGGATCAAACACATTGTCTTCTGGAATGAACTTGTTAGGTTTCTTTTTAAAGTATGTGGCCAGATTTCTAGTGGGATCAAAGTCCTCAAACATTTTATGTGGCAAGAATGACTGTATGACCCTTGATCCCTACATAGAAGTACGTGCTGCTATGCTTGGCGTTTATCCTCTGCGTGCTGTATGCGGAGGAAATTGTATCAAGGCACTGTCAGACCAATTTTTGTCAGATTGGTCCCCATGGGTGCTTTTGATGTGCGTATTAGAAGAGAAGTCACTGAATTGAATAAACTAGAAAAAAAGAATATTGCATAGTAATGAACTGTTTTAGCGACCCAAAAATTTCCTCCTCTTTCAAAGTCCTTTAACTGTACATCCTTTCGTTGTACCTAATAATCACATGACATGCCTTACATATCTGAATTCTTATTTTGATTTTTTTTTTTTGGAGGTGGGGTCTCGGGTAGCTCAGGGTGACCTTGAATTTCCTGTGTAGCTAAGGATAACCTGGAGCTCCTGATCCTGGCTTCCTTCCTCCGGCTGACTATTGTGATCACAGGTCTGTGAGATCACACCCAGCTTGGCTATTCTCTGTTTCTGTTGGGTTTACATTCCTCTTTTGTTCCACAGAGCTTCAAGCTCTTTCAGGCTCAGGTGTTACCTCCTGTGTCTGTAGCCTCCTGTGGTGATCTGCACTGGAGTAGATGGTCAATAAATGTTGCCGGGATGCACTTAAAATTCCAGTCTTAACTCACAGAATCCTAGCTTGGAGGAGCTGGAAAAGGTTCAGGAGACTATCTCCATCCTTTTGTGGTTTACGAAATCAGGCCCACAGCAGTGAACTTATACAAGTTCTGTTGAATACTCATCTTTTTTTTTCTCTCAGGGCTGGGGATCGAACCCAGGCCCTTGAGCTTCCTAGGCAAGCGCTCTACCACTGAGCCAAATCCCCAACCCCGAATGCTCATCTTTTAGCTATGGAATTATGAAGACATTCAAATTATTATATTAAAGTTGTGTGTAATGCCAAGCTCATGCTCCTAGGAAACCAAGGGTTATTTTGTACAGAACTAAGAGCATTCTGGCATGGCATTCTTGCAGGAGCACTGTGGCTTATCTCTAAGCGAAGATTTAAAATGTAAGATGCTTTGTGAGTTATTGAAGGATCATTGCCTCTGTTGCCACTCCTATGCCTGGATCCCAGGATGAGAAGTGCTGGGAGGAAAATTGAGCAAGATATGCTCTTTACCTAGACACTCTGGGTGCTTATGACTCAAGAAGGCAGATCTGACAACAGTTAAACAGGTTTAAGGAAATACAGAACTACAGAGACCAAAGCGACACTTTGACATGGTAGAAATCTACTGTATATCCTGAAGAGCATCCTTCACTGAGACTGGGAACAGGTGAAGGTAACTATCATGATCTCTGGCCAAAGACAGTGTTCCTTTGGGAGCTGCTATGGGAACACCAGTTTAGCACTTTATATGTGCGCTAGAACTGTTCTGTACGTGGCCAACCAAATGGCTGTTTTAGGATGCCGTCAGGGCCAATGACCTGTTTTATTATTAGTCCACTGCAATTCTTCTTAGACAAGGTCTCATGTAGCCTTGGCTAGCCTCAAATGTACCATGTTGCTGAGAATGACTCGGAATTCTTGATCCTTCTCTGTCTCTCTTTAGTGGGATTGCAGGAATGTGTCACTATGTCTAGTTTATGTAGTGCTGAGGTTGAAACCTTAGGCATCCTGAATGCTAGACAAGCACAAGAGTAACCGAGCCACATCCTTAGCTGTAAACCTAATTCTTGATAAAGTATGTTCTTTGAAGATGAGTCTCCCAAACACTTTTATTTCCTTTAATAATTCTCAATGGTTCTTTCATTCAGAATTCCTCTGTGTGTTTTTAATCTCTCCTTCATTTTTATAGTAATGGCTTAGATACTGTCAGTCTGCTTTTAAAATGTTCATTAAAGTTTCATCTCGATGTTGTCCTTACTTTCCAACCCAAGGCTTCACTATTGAGTTGTACTCCCCCCTCCACTGAGGATTATAGTCTTTCTTTTCTTGAGATGGGGATTTCTTTATGTTGTTCAAGTGCCTTTGAACCCACGTGGGCCTCCTATTTCAGCTTCACAACTATATGGGGTTATAGGCAAGAAGGAGAGTGAGTCATTTGTTTGTACATTTGGTTGTTTTAGAAAGGGTCCACTTAGTCAAGCCTGGCCTGCAACTTTCTAAGTAACTCACATTGGCCTTTAATCTGTGATCTTTCTTATCCTGGTCTCCCGAGTGCTACGATTATGAGCATGAGCCACCATGCCATTTAAGAATGGAACTTAATAAGTATTCAGGTCTCTATTTCGGAAAAGGTGAGTGCAGAGAACAAAGCTGACATTCGTTGAGATGCTTACCGAAAGAGAGAAGAGACTTCAGAAGTCTTCCTCCGAGACGCCAGAGCTAGTATTGTTTAAGAATGAACAAAGGAGGCACCTTGTGTCTCTTGCCAAACCAGGAAGCTAGGTAATTCAGTGTAATTAGTGGGATGTCTCTGAAATGGAGCGATGAGAAGACAGGAGCCCTGTGATGATGATTAGATAAGGCTAGTTAATGGAAGACCTTGGAATACTGGTCTGTGGACTTTGGGGCTTAATACGTACATACATGGTTGGCAGCAGGGCATTGTTCCAAGTTCTTAAGCAAGGGTATACTGTGATTGAAGTTTAAAAATTGTCATTACAACTAACATTTGGCAATTACTGAGTAGATATGCCTGGGTATATCTATTCTAAAAAAAAGAATTTTTACCACCACAGAATAGAAAATGCTCATGTGGTTAATTTTTCTCCATTTCGACTGAAGCATGAGGGTTGTATATTTTACTTTGATGGTTATGTAGCAGAATGTCTGGGCGGTTAATTTTCAATTATGTTTTAGACTTCCTCCCTTTCAGAAGACTCCGAGTGTAGCTATAATAACCTTGAAACTGTATTCTGGGTGGTGATTGTACATGATTATTTTGCTCTAGAGATAGAGTCCTGTTAGTCTGTTTGTGTTGTCGTCACAAACTACTATAGACTCTGCTTTCTCATATGTCTTCCAATTCTAAAGGCTAGAGAGCCTTAGGTTAAAGTACTGGCAGAGTCAGGGTCTGGTACGAACCCTATTTCATGGCTTACAGGTAGCTGTCTTCTTGCAACCTTATATCATAGAAAGGCATGGTGACTCTTGTTAGTATGCATCATTAATCTTATTCATGAAGATGGAGACTTAAGGTTGACACAAATCATTTACCAAGGCCTCCATCCGAACAGCAGATACAACTGAATTGAGGTTGGGATTTCAGAATGAATTTTGTAGGAAGCGAAGCATTCAATGCATGCCAGGGAAATAGGGAATGAGAAGACAACTAGGAGGAATGAAAGTGAAGTGTTATTTCTATCATGTTAGGTCAAAGGGCATTATGAGGCTGGGATCCTTAGACCCATCTTGCTGTTAAAAGCACAGTTCGTCCTTAAAGCCATCCTTAACAGCTGCTATTGGAACAGTTTCAACAGCCACCAGCTCCCCAAGAGAGCGCTTTCCTGACCACTTACAGTCCAGAGTCTGAATCACCATCCTAACACTTGATTATTGCTCTCAGCGTCTGTTTTTGCTGTTTCATATGTTAGTTATGTTTTCCCCAAGAAAATGAGCTCTTATTTTTCTTGTTCTTCAGTTGTTAGACCAATAAATACTTGTTGGCTTATTGATTGTGCTGATAAAAGAACAAACAAAACATTAAAAATGTAGGAAGAGAGCTATTAGGGACTTCGAGACAGAGTGTTATGTAGAACAGTTTAGGATTGCAGTCTGTGAGGTAGAGCCCTAACATGGAATCTGCTCTCTTACCAGCCTCACTCATGAATCTATTTTGAGATTTATTTTTTCAAATGAATTGAAGTCTGTGCCATTACTATCATTCTTCCAACAAACTAGCATGCTGGGGGTGGGGCATGGGACATGACGCATTACCCTAGCCTGGCACTGCTGGATACTGCTAGTCAGTACCAGCATGTGGCTCATGGGAACATATGGGAATCCAGTATTCTAGCCCAGCTATGGAAGTCTGAGGGTCAGTCAAGGAGTTGGGAAAGGATATTTTAAAAATGATAGTGCTCTTTCAGGTATCAGAAATGAATGCTTGGTAGGCATATGGTTTATTTATCAAGTAAGAAAGGGAAAGTCTAAGCCCTAGAAGGGGGAAAGCTTCCTGGAACTTGGAAGACAAAGGAGACTTCTGTTTCCACGAGTGTATGGATATCATTATTCCAAGAAATGATATCTGTGGAAAGAAGAAGGGGTTTAAAAACAATAAGCTTATGCTTGTAGCTGACAGATTAAGTCTTTCTCTAAGACAACTTGGTGAAGTTTGAGCTTACCTTGACTTTAGGTAATTACTATGAAATTTTATAGGACCTTATTTCTATCAAAGATAGACTTCCAGCTTCCTGCAGTTATGAAACTGTCAAAAAATTTTAAAATGTTTGTAAAGTGATAAATACAAACTATATTTATAGTGAACAACATATTTTGATGCATGTATGTTTTGTAGAATGGTTAAAATGTAGCTTCTTAACACATGAAGCAAGCACTTCATATACTTATTTTTTTCTGGAGAGAACACTTCAAATCTATTTTGAGTCACTTTCAAGTATTGCTGTTAACTACAGTCACTATTATTGGTGATGCGTCTCTTGAATCTAGTCTTCCTTATTGAAATTATGTGACCTTTGATCAGTTGTATCCTCAACTTCTCCACATTGAATAGAACTTCTTTTAGCATGTGTTTCTCTGTGTTGCCTGGGATGGTCTTGAACTCATGAACATGAGCCTCCGGGCTCAGGCTTTGAATAGCTGAGACTACAGGCATACACCCCCATTCCTTGCTTACGAGGATTTTTTTATTTAAACATGTTTATTTAGATGAGAGAGACCATCATAGGCTGTAGTCCACAATAGTCTTAGTTGCTAGCTTTCCATGTTTCCTCCTATTTGGAGTAGAAAGGCCTGTTGGTCCCCCATCTGCCTTTCTAACCACGCCCACAGACTAGGGACAACTGGCTGCCTGTAGCCTCTCTCTGGAGTAGAGTAATACAATAAGCCTGTTGTGTGCTTGTTGACATACAGAGTGGATTGTTTTAGCAGGTGCAGAAGATAGTCTGTATGGAGATTACAGAGACTTTTATCCTTGATGGTGTAGTATAATTCAAATCGAAGTTGTCTTTTGTCTAGTCTATAGCAGGTGTTAGAATTGGACTTAGTCGAGCTTTTTGGTTCTTCTTTGTAGGGACCAGCAGTGATTTGAATATTTCCTTTGGTGGTGGTTTTACTAGCTCCTTAAATAAAAGGAAATGGGATGGCTTAGTGATTAAAAGCTCTTGCTGCTCTTGAGGAGGATCTGGGTTTGGTTCCCAGCACCCGTATGGTGCCTCACAACTAGCTCTAACTCCAGTTCCAGAGATCCAACACTCTCTGCTGACCTCTGAGGGTACCAGGCATGTGCATGGTGCACATACCTCCGTGCATGCAAGACATTCATTCATAAAGCAAAATAAATAATCTCAAAAGAGCAACAACCTCCCTTTCGTGGATAATCAGATAGCTCTGCTGTTTTAAAGCTTTAAAGAATATATTTACATTATTTCCCCCTTCCCTTCCCTCTACCAGTCCCTCCCATGAACCTCCCCCTCCCTCTAGAAATATGGTCTCTTTTTCTTTAATTGTATTGTTACATACATACCCACACAAGTTGTTCAGTCCTTTCAGTGTTAAGATAACCAATTAGAGGACTCTTCCCTGGGGCCAGGACTATTTTCTCCTGCTCTTAGCATTCCTTAATTGACTGTAGTTTTCTTTGTTTATGGCTGGGGCCCCATGAGCTCTCCCTCTTGGATTGGAGACTCTATACAAGGCAGGCCTGGTGACATTGCTCCTTTGTTTTGCAGATCGATCTTACAGATGATCAATGATTGGGGAGAAATCTGTTTTCTGTTAGTGCAGTGATTACACGTGACTTGCTCACGAAACATGACTTTATGATTCTCCTGTGTCCTTTGGGTCTCTGGCAAGTGGTGGTGACTTTTGTTTCTGAATTTACTTTTTGATTATGTGTTCCTGTGACGGGAGGAATGGAAACAAACTAGTGATATGTAGGTTAGTTACCCTGAACCCATTTGCCAGATCCTTTAGTTCTTGACATGCTCCCTCCATGTCCTTTTGACTTTTAGGAGAAGAAAATACATTGCTAAAAAGAAAGTTTAAGACCACAAATTATATTTTAAAATGAATAGGCCACTGAAATCATTTTGCAGGTTCAATACATGAGCTCACTTTCATTGTAAATACTCATTAGCCTAATATAACCATGAGTTCACAACCCCCACCTTGTGCACTTATGTTGTGGAGGGGAGGCAGGGGAGCATCTCATGGGGGTTGTTCTACAACTGGAGCAAACATGCAGCTTGTTAGACATGTGCCCTGATAAGACTGCGGCTTGCTCCGTTGCCGTGCTGACAAAGTAAGCTTTTTTCCTAGCGTCCTTTCTTTGCTGTCCCTCCACTCCTCCTTGCTTATCCACTTATAGTCTGCCTCCAGTGATGAGCTCTGTTTTCAAGGAGAAATGTGCCTCGGGAGGAGATGGATAAAAATAGGTCAGTGGTACTGCTCATCACATACTCTCATTCATTCGCTTTGATAGTTCAGATCAACAAGTATTTATTGATAGCTTCTTTGTTCCCTTACTAGAATGGAGATCTAGCAAATCTAAAATCAGATGCTAATAGTAATAAAGGTTATTTATTTAGTGTCCATTATGCATCAAGTATCCTTTTAAGCACTTTTTTATACTAGTACATTTGGTCTACACAGTGACCTCCTGAAATACTATTATTATCCCCATTTTACAGATCTGCAATCACCCAACTGGGAGTTAGTAGAACCAGAATTTGAACCCAAGTGTCTTAGTCAGGGTTTCTATTCCTGCACAAAACATCATGACCAAGAAGCAAGTTGGGGAAGAAAGAGTTTATTCAGTTTACACTTCCGCATTGCTGTTCATCACCAAGAAAAGTCAGGACTGGAACTCAAGCAGGCCAGGAAGCAGGAGCTGATGCAGAGGCCATGGAGGGATGTTACTTACTGGCTTGCTTCCCCTGGCTTGCTCAGCTTACTTTCTTAGAGAACCCAAGACCACCAGCCCAGGGATGGCACCACCCAAAATGGGCTGGGTCCTCCCCCCTTGATCGATAATTGAGAAAGTGGCTTACAGTTGGGTCTCATGGAGGCATTTCTTCAGCTGAAGCTCCTTTTTCTGTGATAACTCCAGCTTGTGTCAAGTTGACACACAAAACCAGCCAGTACACCAAGGTTCCCTGAAACCAGTTTCTTGTTTTTATGAAGTCAAGTTGAGGGAGGTGAAATCAACATACTGAAATGACACAGGGCCTTCATAGTGAAGGCAGGAGGAATGCTACTTCCCATAGGCCTTTTGTAGGAGACAAGACTTCTTTAAATCCCAAATTCTTCATTTATCAATAAATACAAGGGGTCCTAGCTTGTAGCTTAGGTGTGAGACGTGGATGAAATATAGTGTTTAAAGTAGTTAACAGGTGCCTGGTAGATGGTAAATTAGAGTTGCCATGGTGACAGTGATGTTTCTAGGACCTGAACGATAAGTCCATTTGGGGTATGAAGAGGAAAAAAATGCATCATGAGGGAAGACAGAAATAGATATGGTGTTGGGAAGTGGCGTTAAGGAGGTTTCTTATCCCACTGCTGATGGTCATTCATCACTCATTAGCTGAGCTATTTGGGGAGACAGAATGAATGGACGTTACAGACTCAATCAGCAGTCTGGAAGCTTTTCACTGGTCTTAAAGCATGCTTAGATACCCTCTGTGTGCCACGGTGAGCCTGCTTCCTGATTGTTCCTACTTTTTCTCCTCTTCATCAAGCTCAGTCCTAATGCCGGATGAATGGATATGAACTGCTCTGAATGATCCCGGAGCAAAAGTACCCTATGGTGCTTACAAGTCCAGGCTCTGTTACTTCTCTGTCCCTAGCCAGTGTCAACCTTTCCTGAGGCAGACAGAATGTTCCTAGGGCCCTATGATAAAGAGGCATGAGTTAACTTAGGTGAAAGGGAGTTCCTTTCAGATTGTTTTTGTATGCCATAGGTGACCTCAATCAAGTATGTACCAAGGTTACACTGTATTCAGAATCACATCGTAAGCATTTGGAACTTTCTGGGGGAAGTAAATGACATAGTGTTTGCCCTGGAGATCTTCTGTTCTTATTTGGAGACCAGAGCGATACAGTTGTCACAGCTGGATCTACATAAACTTGGAAAAATCTTAACTTGCTTCCTCTCTTCAGGTGTCGCTATCTGGCTGTCCAGCTGTCTCCTGCCATCCCTGTGTTTGCTGCTATGCTCTTTCTTTTCTCTATGGCCACACTCTTGAGGACC
This sequence comes from Rattus rattus, assembly GCF_011064425.1. NCBI lineage: Eukaryota > Metazoa > Chordata > Mammalia > Rodentia > Muridae > Rattus > Rattus rattus. The sequence goes on from NC_046172.1 coordinate 110,216,095, forward strand.
AGTTTCAGTGACCCTGGAGTGATCCCTCGAGCACTACCAGATGAAGCAGCTTTCATAGAAATGGAAATAGGTGAGTCCTGGAGATGGGCGGCCTTGTTGGGGAGGGGAGTAATTATAGCTGTTGCAGATTCAGACTCCTGTTCCAGTTTTTTCTTTGAGATCCTATGACTGGCTACTGTGACTTCAGTCAGATAAGTACAACAAGTACTGTATAGTCACATGTGCTTTCTTATCCCATGTGTTGGGTTGCATCAAAGAAAGAGTTTGTTACTAAGGTATGCTGAATTGTTGGCGAGACAGTGTCTTTTCCATTTTTGGAGGAGACCATTACATATCTGTTTGCTGAGGGAAGCTATAAGCGGTCTGCCCCTAAAATGCTCTTTTTTGCATATACATACAACTTTGGATGTAATTTCATAGCTCTTCTGAAGTGCATTCATGGGTCCCTGACCAAAAATTCCTGCTTTTGGGGGTCGCACAAAGTGAGAGAGGGCAATCATAGTACCAGGAACCACTCAGAGGAGTAAAGGAACGGACTTCAGGCTCAGAACTCTACAGTCCGAGACTCTGAGATTGGAATGTAGCACCACCAGGAGCCATGACGGCTTCATGGATTTAAACAGAACATCCAAGACTAGAAAGGGAATATCCTGGGAGTTCCCACTGCGAAGAAGTCAGTGATGCGAGTACTAGAGGCAAGTGGGGGAGGGGTCTACTAACTCAGCAGCAGTGGCTATGTTAAGTGTTTCTCAATTTTGTTTTCACAGTAGCTTGAATCCACATCCAAACAAGATAAGAGAAGAAAAAAAGTGACTCAGTACTTGGTCTGTTACCTCCTTGCCCCCCCAGTATGGGGGATTGAGCCCAATCCCCTGGGCAGGCTAGGCACAGGCTCTACTACTGAGCTGTATGACAAGCTCTGTGACCCAGAATTTGTGATGCTAAGCATCTGTGTTAGTAGAGTGCCAGTGTGTGGCTGGCGCTAGTTCTTTGATGTTGCCCTGAGGCTGCCACTCCTTTGTGTTTGTTTATTTGAACTGTTTCCCCTAACTTTCACGGTGTATTTCTTTTTGGAAAACTCAGTCTGTTTTAGAGGAGCTAAGGAGAAATTGGTTTGCATGTACAGATCTCAGCTCCAATGGCATGGGCTGAGGTCAGGGGAATGATGGGTGAGCATAAAGTAGAGGCAAGGCATGGTGACATTAGCTGAACCCACATGGGGACGAGAAAGTAGTTTATGAAACAGTAATAATGCAGACAGAGAAGAACAGAATAAAAGGACAATCCCCCTCTGTCTTGCTCTTAAAGTACCCCCCTGTTCTACCCCTGAGTCTCCCCCGGATTCTGCCATGAACTCTGGGTTCCTCACACTTTCCTGTATAGCACATATAAGGACTTATTAAAGTGGCATGTTGGGACTTCCATCACCTTATGAACAGCTAGCTTCATCTTCTCGGACCTTGTTGTACACTTAATGTTTCCTTTCCCAGTACCTACACCACTTTGCACAAAAAGGAAAAAATGTTCCATATAGCAGAGATTTTTAAAATCAAAAGCGAATGTTTTTGGAATGTTACTTTGTGGCAAAGGTGTGCTGAGCCCAGCGCCTCTCACTCATATGCTGCAGATGGGGAGGCGTACAAATTCATACAGTCTGTCTGGGAAGCAGTTTGATATTAAGTAAAATGGCATTAAGGATTCGTACTGTTTGTCCTACTAAGGGCTCCTTAAGAGTGAAGTTAAGGGAATTATCAGATATTTAAAACAACCTAGCATAGAAATGTTTTTAGTGTGTTTTTCTTTTTTCTCTTTAATACAAATACAGCTATTTTAATACAAGCAAGTTACCCCCTTTAGAATAGAATTTATCATCAAATAATTTTTATCCCATGTATGTATGTATGTATGCATGCATGCATGCATGTGTGCATTTACTTTGGAGTGGTAATTGCATGTACCACTGTGTGTGTTTGTCTGTGTAGGCCAGAAGACATCATTCAGGAGTCAGTTTTGTCCTTCCACTAGGGACCAAACTCAGGCCATTAGGCTTGGCAGCAAATGCCTTGCTTAGCCTGCTGAGCTGTCTCACTAGCCTTTACTCCTTTTTAGTTTTGAAACAATTCTTTAAAAGGTACAATTCTTTTCATTTTCTGTTTATGGGTGTTCTGCCTGCATGTATGTAAATGCACCATGTAAATGGAGCACCCATGGAGGCAGAAGAGGACGTTGGATCTCTAGAACTCAAGTTTCAGGCAGTTGTGAACTTCCTTGTTGGTGCTGGGGTCTAAACACAAGCCCTGTGAAAGGGAAGCAATTGTTCTTAACTGAGGAGCCGCCTCGCCAGGCCCTTGAAATATTTGCATATATTGGCATATATTAATTCTATATGGCACTAGGTTTCACAAAGATACTTTCACATTAGTATATAATGGACTTTGAGCATGCTCCTCCCCTCTAGACTTTGTTTGTTTGTGTGAGGCAGAGTCTCATGTAGCCAAGGCTGGTCTCTAATGTGTATTGTACCTGAGTCTTTCCTCAAAATCTAGTTCTACTGCTTTTAGCTCCTATCAAGAAGGACACTATTCAAATATTCTTGCATAACCATGCTTTGTAAATTCTCTTTGAATTTTGCTAGTAGAGTTACTAGGTCACAGAGCATATATATTTAAAATTATTGTAGCTGCTAATGTGTTTTTCACTAGTAAGATAAGTTTGAACTTTCTGGGAACACTGTGTATTTATCTTTGTTTTAATATTTATTAATTATAGTAGGTAGAGATAGTGATTTTGTGGTTTACTTTTTTGTTTGTTTTTTTTTTTTTTTTTTTTTTTTTTTGGGGATCAGAACTCAGGGCCTTAAACATGCAGGCGCTCTACCCTGAGCTAAATCAACCTACTTTTTTTTTTTGAGATAGGGTCTCACTATGTAGTCCTAGCTGGTCTGGAACTTGTTATATAGACTGGGTTGACTTGGGGCTCACAGAGGTCTGCTTGCTTCTGCCTCCTGAGTGCTGACATTGAAGGCATGCTACCAGCATGCCTATGTTTTCATTTTATTTTTGTGATTGTTAGTCAAATTAGACGCTTTCATTTCAGATTCTTGCCATTTTTCTTTTTAAGTTTTTTCTTTGTAATCAACCCCCCACAACCCAACACCCTTGAAGACACATCTTTTACATGTACATCTCAGAGGTGTATAGCATTCAGTAGAGGTGGGGCGGATACAGTGTGATGTTGAAATCCTAGTGTAGAAGTGTTTGCCTGGAAAACAGGAGCCCTTACCTCTCATGGTATAACGTGTAGAGACTTTGGACTCAAACAAAGAATAGCAACGAATTAAAGCTGTTTTACTGATTACAGAAGCCACCAATGGTGCCGTGCCACAGGGCCAGAGACCACCTCCTCGTATTAAGAATTTCCAGATAAACAACCAGATTGTGAAACTGAAATACTGTTATACATGCAAGATCTTCCGGCCTCCCAGGGCCTCCCATTGTAGCATCTGTGACAACTGTGTGGGTGAGTACAACCAAGGGGATGTTGCCTGAGGGATAGGCTCAGCTGAGCAAGGGGTCTCATAATGGTCAGTGGCTCTTGGGAAAATTCAGTGGGAATGAGAAGGTCCATTCAGATGGGAAACAAGGTAGATTTAGATAGGAAAGGATCTCCTCCTACACAACAGCAGGTCAGCTGGACTCATGGACATCCAGTCTAAATAAAAAGTCTTTGATAAATGGGGAACAATACCTTTTTGGGAAATCTCAGTTTTCCTCTACTGGGTCCATGTCAGGTGTGGCCCACTTTACAAAGGAGGAGAATACCATCACCCACTAGAGGGCACTTCTGAGGAATGCCTGTGGCAGAAGTGGCCCCACTGTGTTCCCACTCTGTACTAGGCATTGGGCTGAGTACTTTTCCTTTCTCTCATTCAAGGCTCATAGCAACCCCCAGAAACCAATATCATCCCCATTTTACAGATGATGTCACTGAAGTGCCTTTGTGTCAGTTTGTATAATTGGCATGAGATGATGCTTGATCAGGTCTGATGTCCAAGCCTTTTTTTTTTTAATGTCTCTACTCTTGCTACATGTGTGTAGGTATGCAGAATACAAGGTCTGTGCTGCCATCTGCACATAAGGGGCTTAGTTATACATACTTCCTACTTTGTGCCGAACTCTGGAGAAGATCATACACAGATGATAAAGCTGCTCATTGATAGTGTGTATGTGTCACTGCGTTACCACTGATGTAATTCCTATATTCAGTATGCCGCGTATCATGTCTGAGAGCCTTGGTTTCTTCCTACTAGCCAATTCTTCAGCCAGAGTTTGGGGAGATCGATCGATTGATCTATCTTTCTTTCTTTCTTTCTTTCTTTCTTTCTTTCTTTCTTTCTTTCTTTCTTTCTTTCTTTCTTTCTTTCTTTCTTTCTGTGGTCCAAATTAATACTGGATTGGATTTTATACATCATAACTAATTTTAAATGAACTAGGAAATACTATTTAAATAAGATCTGATGTAAAGGTTTCATGAAGAATTCCCTCTCCTTATTAATATTCTTAAATGTGGAGAACTTATACAAGAGATACCTCAGTGGTTAATAACCCAGGTTGCTCTTCCAGAGGACTTGAGTTTGATTCCCAGCACTCACATGATGGCATCTGTAACTTCAGTTCCATGGAATCTGACACACTCTCCTGGCCTCTGTGGGTACTAGGCATGCAAGTTGATTTTTTTCGTGACAGGATCTCTCTATGTATCTCTAAGTGCTCTGAAATTTTCTGTGTAGACTAGGCTGCCCTAGAACTCACAAAGATCTGCATGTGTCTGCCTCCCAGGTGCTGGGATTAAAGGGATATGCCACCACACCCAGCTTACAAATTGACTTTTTAAAAAGCACAGAGGCTCTATGAGAAACATAGATAGTTCATAAAAAAGGAAATTTACTTATCTAATGACATGAGAATATGTCCACATCTCTACTAATAGTCAGAGAGATACATATTAAAACTGGATTTCTTTTAAAAACATACTTAATTTTTCTTGACAAATCCCATGATATATACAATGTATCTTGGTCATTTTCACCTTCAATCCTCCTCCCCATTCCCTAGAACCTCCAAGACATGCCTCTCACACCTTCATGCCCTCTTCTTCTCATTCTTTATAACACCAAGTCCAGTTAGTGCTGCCTGCATGTGCATGGGGCATCATTTTGTTATCTGACAACCAACACCCCTTAAAGAAAAACTACTCCTTATCCTCCAGCAGCCATTGAATGCTGTTAGCTCCTCAGCTACAGATGGAGATGGAGCGCCAGGAGCCACTCCTCCATCCATGCTGGAAGTAGTGGTAGTAGTAGTAGTAGTAGTTGTTGTTGTTGTTATACTAGTTGTAGTAGTAGTTGTTTTTGAGACAGAGTTTCCCTGTGAAGCCTTGGCCGTCCTGGAACTTGCTCTGTAGACCAGGCTGGCCTCAAACTCAGAGATTCCCCTGCCTCTGCCTCCTGAGTGCTCGGAGCCACCATTGCTAGCCATGCTGGAATTTTTAAGTGGCTTGATCTTGCGAGATAGTCATAGAAGTTGTGAGTTCGTGTATAACGGTCTTGTCATGGTCAGAAACCAGCCTTCAAATCCTCTGGCTCTCCCACTCTTTCTCCTCTCTCTTCCATGATGTCCTCTAAGCCTTAGTGGGGTCAAATCAATCTCCCACTTAGGCCTGAGCACTCAACAGTCACCTATTCCCAGCACTTTGTCCAGTTATGGAAAAAAATTCTCTAACCAACTTGAGCAGGACTAAAAATATGATAAAAACATAGATCTGTATAAATTTACATTTTTCTCAATTTTTTTATATAGCGAGTTTGCTTAAAATGAGGCTATTATCTGTAACTCTGTATCTAGGCATAATGCTAACCACTTGAGCACTTGACATCTTTCTTTATACATTTCTTTTTTCTTTCAAATATGTATCATGCAGCCTTTTAACAAGGAGATATACTACTCTTTTTGTCCCCAACATATTTCTCTTAATTATTTGGGAATTTTATAGAGTACACTGTGATCATATTCCCACCCTTCCACGCCCCTTCCCCCAAACAAAACAAAACAAAACAAGAACCACGAGTCTAATTTCTGTTGCTCATGTCCCCATTGGAACATGGTCAAAGTCTTAGTGGCCAGCCATGTAAAGAAAACGGAATCCTCCTCCCACCCCCATTCCCACTCCAACTGGAAGCCATCAATTGTGAAGAGCTACACTTCAGTGTCTTTATTCTACAGTCTGGGTTTTGATTAGTACTCACTGTTCTTCAAAAGGTATTCCTTCCCTTTGGAGGTGTTTGTGTGTGTGTGTGTGTGTGTGTGTGTGTGTGTGTGTGTGTGTGTGTGTGTGTGTGTGTGTGTGGTGTGTGTTTTTGTGTGTGGGGGGTAAAGCCAGAGAACAACTTTGGGTGTCATTTTTCTTTGTTTTCAGAGACAGGGTGTCTCACTGAGATCTTTAACTAACTTACCAAATGAGGCTGTCTATCCTGGCTGGCCAGTGAGCCCCAGGGATAACCCTGCCTCTACTCTCTACTGTGGGCATTATAAACATATGTCATCATGCCTCATATACTTTTTATCTCAGTCTGATGTGTGTGTGTGTGTGGTGTGTGTGTATGTGTGTATGTGTGTGTGTGTGTGTGTGTGTATGTGTGTGTGTGTGTGTGTGTATGTGCGTGTGGTGTGTGTGTGTGTGTTCTCATGCTTGCACAGCAAACACTTTAATGAGTGAGCTATTGCTCCAACCCCGTTTAATTTATTTTTATTTTATCTTACTCGTGTGAGTGTTATGCCTGATGTATTTCTGTGCATCACTTGTGTGCCTGGTGCTCATAGGCTAGAAGAGGGGGTTGGACTCGCTAGAACTGGAGTTCCAGATAGTTGTGAGCTGTTATGGAGGTGCAGGGAATTGAATTCAGATTCTCTGGAAAAAGCAGCAGGTGCTCTTAACCACCAAGTCATCTCTCCAGCCCTCAACTCCTCCTTTTTAAAAAGCTAATTAAAACAATATTTGCTTGTGCTAGAAAATATGGGTGGTCTAAAAATATAAATCAAACCCACTTTGTTTATAAAAAGGGACGTTACATAATCTAAGAGATTTTTAATTTCTGAGTTAAATTTTTGTGGTGGTGATGGGGTTGAGCCAGGTCTGCACACACACTAGGCAACACTTCACACAGGTTCCATCTCCTGCCTTTAATCTGTTTTAGCTGCAGTACAAAATACCAGGTTTCATCATGTATCTCAGCCCACTGTGCTCATATTTACGCTCACAAGTCCTGTACATCTCCTTTGTTCCCCCACCAGTCCGGTCTCTCCCCACCACACATACACACACACACACACACACACACACACACACACACACACACACACACACACACACACACACATCTTGCATTTACCTGAGTCCAGCTTATTTGATTTAGCAAAATCACCTCGAGTTCTATCCATTTTCCTGAGAAGGATTTAATTGCGTCTCCTTTACAGCTGAGTAAAATCCGATTGTTGTATGTATGGTGTATTGATTCATCTGTTGATGGCCTTCTAGACTGGTTCTCTTATCTGGGCTATCCTGAGTACTCCAGCAGTAAACACTCACGTACAAGTATCTCTACGGAGGGAGGATGTATTCCACTCCTTTGGGTATATGTACCCAGTGGTATAGCTGAATATTGTGGTAGTTTTATTTTTACTTTTCTGAGGAAACTCTACAGTGATTTCTGGCAGCTCCACAGAAGAGGCTTATTTCATTTTTTGAGTGTGTATGTGTGTGAACATGCTTGTGTGTGTGTGTGTGGTATGCGTGGGTGTGCTTATGTGTCACAAACTGTGTGCATCTCTCTTTCAACCTGTAAGTCAGTTTCATGGGTTCTGCTCCAGTCACGCGGTATGTGCGGCAAAGGCTTTTATCCTCTGAACCACCTTGATGATCCTCTCCACCTTTTTTTTTGAGACAGGGTTTTTCATGAAACTTGGACGTCATAGATTCTGCTAGACTCACTTACCAAAGATTCTCCTGTCTCTGCTCTTAGGATTACAAGCATATGGCACCGTGCCTAATGCTTTGTTTCGGAGATTTGCTTATTGTATTTTACGTGTAAGAGTTTGTCCCTGAATGTGTGTGCATCATATGCATGGTTGGTACTCCCAGAAGTCAGAAGAAGACATTGAGTCCACTTAGAACTGGAGTTAAAGGTGGTCGTGAGCCACCATATGGATGGTAGGAACTGAACCCAGGTCTGCTGTTAAGAACAAATGCTATTAATCACTGAGCCTTCTCTCTAGCCCATGTCGCATGTGTCATGTATGTGCCAGGGATCCAAGACCAGGCCCTCATGTTGTGTCACCAGCACTTTACAGACCTAGCCATCCTCCCAGGTTGATAAAAGGTTTTCTTTTTTAAGATTTTATTTATTTTATGTGGATTTGCCTACATGTATGTGTGCATGCTTGTATATGCAACACGTACATGCCTTGTGCCTACAGAGTTCAGATCTCCTGGAACTGAAGTGACTGATGGTTATGAGCCACTATGTGGGTGCTGGAAATCGAACCCCAGTCCTCTGTAAAAGTAGGTGCTCTTAACCACTGAGCTACAAAACGGTAGCTTCTGCTTTGAGTTTCTTATCTTATTTTGTTAGATCTTGTTTTGTTTTGACAGTCTCACTGCATAGCTCTGTCTGGCCTGGATCTCACTCTGTAGACCAGGCTATCCTAAACTCACAAAGATCCAAGTGCTGGGATTAAAGGTGGTGCCCCGCTTGGCTTTTGTTTCATAAAATTATATGCTGAGCTCTTATTCTACATCCTTATGATTACTTTAGTGGCTGCATTATCTATTATAAGGCTGTATTCTAGTTCTTCTGGTCAGTCTCCTGTCATTGGGTGCTATTCTGTATTATTATTATGATACTGAAATAAAAATTATTGAGCTCAGTCAGGTGTGGTGGTCTATACTTGTAATCCTAGCCCTTGGGAGGTTAAGACAGGAAAAGTGTGTGTCTGGGGCCAGCTTGGGTGACATTGTAAGGTCCTCTTTTAAAAAAGAAAATGAAGCTTAAGAATGTGGAGAAGGTAGAACCTTACATTTCTTTTTTTTTTTTTTTAGTTTTCTTTTTTTTTCGAGCTGGGACCGAACCAGGGCCTTTGTGCTTCCTAGGCAAGCGCTCTACCACTGAGCTAAATCCCCAACCCCGAACCTTACATTTCTAGTAGGAACGTAAACTTGTGTATCCAGTGTGGAAACAGTCAGTTCCTTAGAACGTTAACAAGTCCATACCACATGGATTAGCAAGTGAACTTCTGACTATATACCTGGATTTGTGCTTGGGTTCCAATAATAAGAAACTGTAGGCTGGATTGTTTAATCAACAGAGTAAACGTATTTCACAGTTCTGGAGACTGGAAAATTCAAGATCAAGGTGACAAAAGGGTTTCTGGGAAGGCCTCTCTGTGGCTTGCAGATGGCTTCTTCCTTGCTGGGCTCTCCCTGTTTGGGATTTTGTTTTTGTGTGCTCACATATTTTTAATGTCCCACCCTCTTCTTAAATCCTAGTGAATTAAGGCCCCACCCTATGACTAATTACTGAGACAGTCTTTTAAAAAGAAAAGAAAACTTCCTTAATAAATTTCGGGTAGCCTTTGGTACCTTTCTTGAGGAAGTATCTTTTTTATTGATTTAAAAAGACTTCTCATAAAATCAGGCAGATATATGTGTATAGATGGGTTTTTTCTCTCTAATTTTTTTCTTTTATTGTTTAGAGAGTGAAAGAGAGAATGCTTTGGGTGTGTGTGTGTGTGTGTGATGTGGGTGGGGCTTGTGTGCTATGCTATGTGTGTAGAGGTCAGAGGACAACTTTATGGATTGATTCACTCCTACCTTTCTGTGAGCTCTGGGGAGCCAACTCCGGTTGTCTGGCTTGCAAACTTAGTGCCTGTTGCCGCTGAGCCATTGCACTGGTTGTCTAGAATTTTTAATGTACAAAAAGCATTTTGTTTAAAAGTTAGAGACTTTGTTTATTAGTTTTCTGAGACAGGGTTTCTCTTATTTTGTCCTGCGTTTCTGGAAGCTTGCTAGGTAGACCAGACTGGTTTTAAACTCGCAGTACTGCTCCTGCCTCTGCCTCCTGAGTAAAACCAGTTTTTCCTCCATCCACTATTTTATTGTATTACTTACGTGCTTGGAAAAATCCTATATCTGTTCTTTGTCATTATTTTGTGATCTAAACTTGTTTTTTATGTACAATGACTAATTCATCTGAATTTATTTTGGCAAAAATAGTGTGAAAAAAAAATTAATTTTATTTTCTGCCAATTGGCCCATTGTTCATAATTATTCATGAAATCATACTTACCTTTTATAATGGTGTTTATTAGATGGTAAATTCTTACATAGTCCAGAGATTGTTTCTGTGTTCTGTTTCATTGAATTATGCCATACCATTTTAAGAATAGTATATTGTTGATTTATATATTTAATAAATATAGGTCAAAAAATTCATGGTACTAATTTTTCAAATTTATTTTCTGAATTTAGTAGGTCCATCTGCTAAGATTTTTTATAGGGAAAAGCAATGCCTCTGCCCTTAACTGACAGAGTAACTCAGATCACTGGATTGTTTAAAAAGCCTTTGTCTCTTGATCAGTCAAGTGAGAAAATATCTTTTTAACTGGCATTAAGTGTAGTTGTGAAGATTTGTTTAGTCAGGGTTAAAAGACATAGCTGATAGAATAAATATATGTGTGTATCTGTATCGGAATGTCTTACAGACTATGGTCTGGCTAGTCCAATAGTGGCTGTTCCCTTATAAAAAGGCCAAGTAGTTGTTCAGTTCATGAGACTGGATGTGTGCCAGCAGTCTCAGTTTGGTGCTAGAATCCTGGGGGATTCCTAGAGAATTTCTGGTCTTCAGCCTATGTTCAGTCAGTCTGGTTTTTAGTTTATGTTCTTTTTTCCATGTTCTTTTATGTGGCCCACATTTAGGGTGAGTCTTCCTGGCCCAAGTAATCTGATTAAGAAAATCCCCTACAGGCTTGAGTTTTAGTTGATTCCTGATATTGTCAGGCTGAAAGATTAGTCATCACAAGATTGAAGGAGCTAGTGGTGAAAACATTTTGATAAAGAATGTCAACTCCTCCCTCCCTCCCTCTCTGCCACCCTTCCTCCCTCTCTTTCTTTCAGACAAGTCTCACTATGTAGTTCTGGCTGGCCTAGAACACACTATATGACTAGGCTGGCCTCAAACTCAAGAGATCCTCCTGCCTCTGCCTCCCAGGTGCTGGGATTAAAGGTGTGCCCAGCTCCTTGAGTTCTGTGTGGGTGGTAGGTAGGCTTGCTCTTGTTCAAGGTTTGGCATTGAGCTCTCTTTCTCCCATAGAGCGCTTCGACCATCACTGCCCCTGGGTGGGAAACTGTGTTGGAAAGAGGAACTACCGCTACTTCTACCTCTTCATCCTCTCTCTCTCCCTCCTCACAATTTATGTCTTCGCCTTTAACATCGTCTATGTGGCCCTCAGTGAGTATACACAGCACTGTCACTGTGCTGACAATGGGCGGGGAAAGGCCTGAGAGGAGCTTAGGGGAAGTTGGATTTATGGTGGGTGGTACATTGCTCAGGGGCAGACAGAAGCAAGTAGTATTGTCTGCTCTTGAGCTGAACTACAAATCTCAGCTTACATTGGTAGATATTTACTGATTATTCTGGCCTTCTCTCTGGCCATCTGCTGGCAAGAATGAGCCCATAATTTCTGAGCCACATCCAGAGTACCAGGTGGTTCTGAAGTGATTCAGAAGGTTGGGTATGTATTTGTCTCTACACACCCTCTCATTCTGTCTCCTAAGATATACCTGTGAGTGGATCAGGGTATACTTGAGATGGAAAACACACACCCACATGTTTACATGTGCACACACACACACACACACACACACACACACACACACACACACACACACACACACACACACACACACACCACTTAAGGACAGGTAGAGTGTGGAGCTAAGCAAGTGGTCTTGAAAAGGGAGGCGCTCTAAGCTGGATATCACACAAGGAAGGGGCATAGATGAGAAGAAGGTTTTTCTTGGGGACTTCTAGTTTCTTTCATCTGTTATCATCTGACTACATGTCTATATTTGGGGCCTGGGAAGGGGAAAGGGAACCTCTCTCAGCTTGGTTTCTCTCGGCTCTGGTCCAGTGCCTAAGCATTGGAGTATGTTGGGGATGTTTACCCAGCCACCAGCTTGTAGGTAAAAGGGAAACTCTATACCCTTGCCCTAGTGGGACCCTCTCTCTTGTCAGAGTATATAGCACAGGACAGGGAGATGAGGAAGTGGGTAGTTGATAAGGATGGATATATATATATTATTTTTTTCCTACTAAAGTCACTAAATTTTCCTTCTGCTCCTCTTCCCAATTTCACAGAATCCTTGAAAATTGGCTTCCTGGAGACATTGAAAGAAACTCCTGGAACATATCCTCCCTGGCAGTTCGTCCGTGTGAAGCCGTCGGAAACTGCTTGCCAGCATGTTTTCTGCCTGCAGCTCTCCCACTATCTAGTTTTCCAGACGTCAGTGAATGCCAAAGCCTAAAATTAACAAGTGTAGTCCTAGTGTTAGCAACTAGAACGGAAACTTGTCAGGACTCTAAGGGAGGCTTACCCCTCACCTCTTTCTTGAGTCCTCCTGCCCTACAAGGGTCCGTGTAGACTCGGCCTTGACTCCTCTAGCTGACTGCTCTCTATGGCAGTGCGCTTTTGTGCTATGTACTAGAAGCCCTGCCCTCTTGTTTCAGTGAAGGCTTATTTTGTGCAGTGCCTACATTTCTGAAAAGGGGATTTAGAAGAGATTTGGATAAACCACGTCTTGTTTCCATCCCACTGATTTTTTTCATTTAAAACGTTTATTCTTGGTGGGATTTCCATGAACAGTGGTGGGCAACATTGTTTAGCTTTGGCATCTTCCTCAATGTCCTCTGCAGAGAACCAATGACAAACAGGCAAATGATACACACTGTGAATGCTAGAGATTTATTTATTCATAGTGAATAAACAGAAATGCATTAACTTTCATAAGGGATCTATTCAGTGAAGTTTAGAATTCATCTGTAGTTATAGGCACATAATTTGGCTTTCTGTGGTACTTGTTCTGAAAGTTAAAGAGGGTGTGACTGATCTCACGAATCTGAAATGAAACATCAGGTCCCATACCTACCATACGTTCTCCAACATTCCTTAACCTAACCTCACTGTTCTGGAAGTCCTCATTTGCTTCTTCACTCTCTGGTCTGTTGTGGGGCTGACTGGATTTCACACTTTCCTTGTGGCTCTCAACCAGACTACCAATGAAGACGTGAGTCAACCTTCTCTCCCTGCTCTGTATCCTTCTCTCCACTGCTCATCTCCTTATTACCTGCTAGGAAAGCAAGCATGTGTCCAGGGCCTGGAAGGATGAGACAAATGGGGGAAAAAACGTGGATTGGGAGATGGTTAAATAAAAGGCAGACAGCCTTTTTTGGAGTGGAATGTCGTAGAACATTAGGAAGAGGTTGAAAAATTGGATAGACATGTCTTTGACTAGTTATAGGTACTTAAAGACTAGTCAAAGCCCTAGTGTGATCAAACACTCCAATTCCCTTGCTAGAGAGACTGAAACAGGAAAACGTCAAGGGGAAGGCTGTTCTGAGCTGCGTAGTGACAAAGAGGCTTACTTGACTGACATAGCTAGACCTAGTCTCAGAGCAGGCAATCAACAAGATCAAAAAGGGTAGTTGGTGCTTCTAAATTTGGAATGGAGAAGGATAAATGCACCAAATAAATATTTACTTTTAAGGAACTGCCAATTCATGTTCATTATGGATAATGAGAAAATAGAGTTGAAGAAATGAATAAATGCCTGTAACTTTACCTTCTACCTATCGCTTTTGTTAATGACATGATTTATACTCTTCTAAACTTGTGTAGGTTTCATCTCATTTGTTTCCATATACACTATAGTTTAAATTTCATTTTTATTTAATGGTTTTTGTACTATATATTTTGGCCATATTTTTCTCTTCCCTCAACTTATCCCAGATCTTCCCCACCTCCATATCCACCTGATTTCATAGTCTTTTTCTCTTAAAAGAAAGAAAAAAAATCAAAAACCCCAAAATTCTAGACCAAAAGTAAAACAAAACAAAAGGCACACTCTCACAGCTCGCAAAACAAAACACAGAGTCTGTTTGTGAGTCCAACCACTCCTGGGCATGGGTGGGGCCTACCCTGGAGTGTGGTTCTTATATCCAAGGACACCCCACTGGAGAGGACGGACTGTTCCTTTCCCTGCAGGCATCAATTGTAAATAGCTTCTTGGTTCCTGGTAGAACTTACTATCCTTTCTCTGTGCTGGCATTTTGTGCAAGTCTTGTGTATGCTGTCATGGTCCCTGTGAGTTCATATGTACACTGTATTTTAAGATAAAAATAGAACATGTACATTTGTGGGTTTTTTACTCTTATATTTTCATGTTCAACTATTTCTTTTGCCAACTAGATTTATTAATCTGTGCACATGTGCACACACAACTGCACTGTGGAATATCAGAGGACACTTTGGTTCTCTCCTTTTATCCTGTGGGTCTTAATGACAACCTGTCAGGCTTGGTGGCAAATGCCTTTTTTTTTTTAATCCACTGAACTCTCTCCCTGGCCCCTATTTTCTTTTCATTAATTTTGTTTAAAAATGTATACGCCATACAGCATCCATACCATCTTAACCATTTACAATTCTTTTCTTAATTTATTTTTGTGGGCTTTTGAGACTACTCTGTGGACTAGGTTGCCCTAGCACCCAGAATCCCATCCTTGGCCTCCCAAGTTCTAGGCTTCCAGGGTGTGTGACACCTTTAACTGTTTTGAGTGTACAGGGCAGTGACATGTAGTGCATTCAGTTTATTGTGTAATTATTGCCTCTTGCAGTTCTTCATTAACCCATACTGCCCGTGTTTCTACAGCAGACTTTTTCAATGTAAGCCCTGGCTTGTATCTTGCAGATCAAAGGATCGTGGACAGGGAAGAACCGTGTGCAGAATCCGTACAGTCATGGAAACATTGTGAAGAACTGCTGTGAAGTGCTTTGTGGCCCCTTGCCCCCAAGGTACTCAAGTAACAGTAATGCCCTGGATGCTCTTAGATGAACTACTCAAACCCATCCCCTTGCCTGCTCTGCTGCATTCTTCTGCATGGAACTTCTTGATATCAACTAAGTCTTCCTAGGAGTTGTCACACGGCACCATATCTACATGAGCCATAAAACCATGGGCTGGCTGTGTTGTTTGTTTGTTCCCTGATTAATGTGACATCCTCCAGTTTGTGGAGGAGTAAATGGAGGACAGATGTGTGCTGGGGTCAGGACAGATTGCTGAAGGCATGTTTGTGCTTTCTGATGCACAGACCAAGGTTCAGGGGGAACTGAGCTGATAGACAAGTGCATGTCAAGTCTTTGATTCGTTCTTCTGTTTCTGTCAGTGTCCTGGATCGGAGGGGTATTTTGCCACTGGAGGAAAGTGGAAGTCGACCTCCAAGTACTCAAGAGACCAGCAGTAGCCTCTTGCCACAGAGCCCAGTAAGTGTCGCTGTGTAGGTGATAGAGACCCTGTAGGCCCACTAGACAGCTTCAAAATATAACTGCGATGTTGTATCCTGATTTCTTCAGCTTCCCTGTCTCTGATTATGTCCTGATACCGCTTTCAGATCAGTGTACCGTTGACACAGATGAAGATTTACTCATTCCTTAGACACATATTGATCAGTTATTTGGTGCCAACTACTTTCATAGGTGCTAGGGCTACACCAGTGAGCAAGTTGAATGAAGTCCTGCCGGGAGAGCATTTCCTGTTGGGTGGACATGAGGGAGAAGAAACCAGAGCATCACTGTGTGTGTGGCGAGTAGCTTGATTAGGGAAACATAAAAGGGGCCAAGCTGTGGACAGAGGAGCATGTTAGGTCGGTTAGTGATATACTTACATTGGTATACTGTACATGTAAGCATTCTCCCAGGCACCTAGGGCAAGATATATTTCACAAAATATGTTCCTAGAAATTTGAAATTTCCTTCTAAGACCTTTATTGAGATACAACGTACATACCATATGATGCCTGTTTAAAATATGCAGTTCCTTAGTAAATGCTTATATGTTTGTCACAATTAAATAAAAAAAAAATTCCTTATCCTCTGTGTTAAGAAACCTTGTATAACTCCCTCCTCACCAAGATACCGTGTGTGTGTGTGTGTGTGTGTGTGTGTGTGTGTGTGTGTGTGTTATGGTATGGTATAGGGATGGATCCCAGGGCCTCATACATGCTAGGCAAGCACTCTACCAATGAGGTCTCCAGGCCCAGGCATAATACTTCAATGCTGATCTGTGTTATATGTGGCAGTACTTCATTCCTTTATATAGCAGACTCATATCCTCTCACACGGATACACCATGTTGTATCTGTCCATTCACCGTTTCCACATTTTGTTTTTTATTTCTAAAATTTTAGTTATCATTACTATGGTGTGTGTTTATGTGGCATGTATGTGCGAGCCTAGGCATGGTATGTCACAGCACACGTGTGGGGGTCAGGTGACAATTTTTAAAGAGTTTTCTCACAGAAATCAAACTTAAGCCATCATGTTTACTCGGCAAGTGACTTTTCCACCTTTTTGGATATTATAAGCAGTGCTGCTGTGAGCATCTCTGTGCAAGTTTTTGCATGGACATAGGCTTTCATTTTTCTTGGCTATAGTCCTCGGAGTGAAATTACTGAGAGAGGTGGTAACTCTCTACTACAGAAATTAAATATTAACATCTTTTGAGACGCTGCTGAGATGCTTTCCAAAGTGGTTGCACCATTTCCTCGTTCCCACTAGAAGTATCTGATGGATTATCTGATCATTTCTATTTTAGCCTCTGTAGATGTGGAGTGTTATCTCACTGTGGCTTTGATTTGCATTTCTTTGATGACTAATGATGCATACATCTTTCCATTTGAGTATTAGTCATTTGTATATCTTCCCAAGTGAAAAATTTATTCAAATCTTTTGTTTGCTTTTCCCCCCACCCCCATGTGAATGTGTGTGCATGCATGCATATGTATGCATGTGTGTGAGTGTGCGTGTGCGTGTGCGTGTGCGTGTGCGTGTGCGTGTGCGTGTGCGTGTGCGTGTGTGTGTGTGTGTGTGTGTGTGTGTGTGTGTGTGTGTGTGTGTGTGTTTAGGGAGCCTCTCTGACTGGCCTGGAGCTCACCAAATAGAGTTTACTGGCTGTGTATCAAACCCCAGTGACCCTGCCATGTGCCACTGCTGGGATTAGAAAAGCATGCCACCACTCTTGATTTGCCGCAGCCCTGGGTCTTAAGAATTAAACTCAGGTCCTCGTGTTTACCCAGCAAGCACATTACCCACTGAGTCATCCCTATAGCCCATGTGTGCTGTCTTAGTGTATATCAATTTCTCTTTTATTGCGCGTGTTTTGGTGCCATGTCTAAGAAACTGTTACCTAATCTAAGGTTGTGAACAGGTATTCCCCTGATTCTTCTACGAGTTTTGTAGTTTTAGCTTTTACATTTATATTTTTGATCTGTTTTGGGTTGATTTTTATACATGGTAAGAAGTAGAGAACACACATTTATTTAGTTATTTTTGTCTGTGGGTATCTGGTTCTTTTTCTACCATTTGTTGAAAAGTCTATGCCATTATCTTGACACTCTTGTAGAAAATCAATTGACTTAAATGTGTGTTTATTTCCGGACTCTCAGTTACAGTCTGTTGATCTATATTTCTGTTCTTGTGCCTATAATACAATTTGTCTGTTGCTTTAGCACTGAACAGTTTTGAAAACAGGAAGTGCTATTTCTTCAGCTTTATTCTTCTTTTTCCTCTTTGTTTTTTGGCTATTCGTGGTTCCTTGAAATCCTGAATGGACCTTAGGATTATCTTAAAGCTTTTTAGTTTCTTTGAAGAAGCTAGCTGGAATTTTGATAGAGATCACATTGACTCTATAGGTCAATTCGAGGAACTTTGCTGCCATGGCACACTTTCTGAGCCATTAACATGGCAATCTTTTGCTGAAGATGGAGCTCAGTGCTAGGGTACTTCCAACACATACACACGCACATACACACCTACACTCAGAGGAAAGACACAGACAGACAGACAGGCAGGCAGGCAGGGAGAGGGAGGGAGGGGTGGGGAGGTGGGAGGGGAGGGAGAGGTAGAGGGAGAAGGAGAGGGAGAGAAAGCACAGAAAAAACCCATATCTGTTCCCCTTACTGACATTCCTGCTCCCATGTCATGATGTAGTGAGACAGTAACTCTCTGACAGGTAGGAAGGGAACCAGAAAGCTTGGACTGGTTTTTTTGGTTTGTTTGTTTGTTTTATTTTTTATCTTGGCTTCCTTTGATGCTGTAGTTTTAAATGTATCTTTTGTTACATAACTATTTTGTTCTTGATTTCCTCATTTCATTTTGCATCACTCATTAAGAGTGTAGAAAAACACAATTAATATTTGTATAGTAGTCATATTCTGAAACCTAGCCAAACCTGTTTTCATTCTAATAGATTTTTAGATTAAAACTTTATTTCAAAATAGCATCTTATTTTATGTGCATACTTTTTGTAAGGTTATTATCCTCTCCCGCCAAGTGTGACCTTTGCATTTTAAGGGACAGCAAGTGTGTTTCCATGTTACTGTGATCATCTTCGATATCATTTTTCTAATGAGACTGGTCCCAAATAATAACAGTATAGGTTAGAGGTTCTCCGTTGAATATAAGAGAGGATGTATTTTAGAATCATTTAGCAGGGGCCTGTAGAGATGGCTCAGTGGTTAAGAGCAGTGGCTACTCTTCCAGAGGGCCTGGGTTCAATTCACACCACACACATGATAGCTCACAACTGTCTGTAACTCCAGCTCCGGGGGACCCAGCACCTTCACACAGACATATATACTGGCTAAATACCAATGCAGTAAAATGGAAATAAACATTGGAAAAAAAGAATCAGGAGACATTTTAAACCATATGTATCATTTGAGACCACTTTCATTGGTTTGGGCTAATAAATTCCCTGTTATGACAGAACCAGGATTGAAAACTGTTGGGTCAGACCTTGTTAAACAAGAACGGTATAATAATTCTGTTGCGGTGGGTGTGCTTGCATATAATTATTTATGTTTTATGTTATTATCATTGTTAATAATAGTAGAAACATCTGTCCATAACAGTTAAGGATAGATCTTAAATAAGGTGCAGGTGCATTCTGGCTAAGATGATGAGAACCTGGTCTTGGGGCTGACATTGGTGACCTTGGCTGTGTAGCTTTAATGTCACCGTGGTTGAAGGTTTTCGAGGAAGAACTCAATACCTTTGGATCATCTGCATTTAGACTAGAGAGAGAGAGAGAGAGAGAGAGAGAGAGAGAGAGAGAGAGAGAGAGAGAGAGAGAGAGAGAGAGAGAGAACTCTGTGTTGACTCTGATATCTTTTACTTCTCAGGCCTCAACAGATCATATGAACTCTAATGAGATGCCTGAGGACAGTAGCACTCCTGAAGAGATGCCACCTCCAGAGCCCCCAGAGCCACCACAGGAGGCAACCGAAGCTGAGAAGTAGCCTCTCTATGGAAGAGACTTTTGTTTGTGTTTCATTAGGGCTATGAGAGATTTCAGGGGAGACGATCAACCCAAGACAGAGAGCAAATAAGCTGTCCCTTATTACGGTTTTTCTTTGGTCTTTAGTCACCCAACTACACACTGGCATTTTCTTGCTGCAAACTTTTTTTTTAATGTTTGGACTTAAGACAGTGGCAGAAGATGCCAGTCACATTGGTAACTGGACAAATGGGTCTCTTGGGACATGGCACTGGTTTCCCATTGTCTCAGCCACAAGGTGTCCTTGGACTCTCCTTCTCTTCCCTCCAGATCCTAGCTCTCCTGCTGGGGGTCATTGGCCTCTTTTTGGGGCTACAGAGTCTCAAGGCTGACTCAAAGTCCTTTCCAGCTGCTGCATGTCCCAAATCCAGAGGCAGTCACAGAGACCTCTGGCCAGGGAATCCTAACTGGGCTCTTGACTCCTTCAGAACTAATGAGGCTTGGAGAGGGGCGCTGGAGGATTCTCCTGGCTCCAAAGTGCCAGCATTGCCAGCCAATCCCTTTAGGAATAGGGCAGGTACCTTCCACTTGTATTTATTTCTGTAGCTTCTCTTTTCTCCCTGCCCCTCATCTACTTTCTAACATCCAAGTCCCACTCTTTCCCCCATTAGATGCTATAGATAAGTAGTCATGGTAGAAATAATACATTTCTCATAGGTTCTCCAGAAACTTCAATGCTTGTGCTGTTCTCAATAAGCATTGATGAGATGCCAACAATACAGCCCCTCACACTCTCTGTCTCATCTCCCCTCTTTGCTCATTAGTCCACTTTCATTTTCTCCTTTTGACTCCTGCTTCCACTGGGAGCAGGATTGGCAGGAATAAAAGTCTGCACTTTGCTGGTTCCTTTTCCTCAGGGGAAGCCTGAGTGCTCACTTAAACACTACCCCTCAGACTTCTTGTGTAAGGCCTACAGAGGCCATGAATGCACAAATGGGGAAGCTAAGGCACAGAGAGGCTCTCCCTCCTCTCCTCTCCTCTTCTCCTCCTCTCCTCCTCCCCTTCTCTCCTCCTCTCCCTCTTCATCCCTCAAAAAAGAGAGAGAGAAAGGCTAGACAGTACTTCCATTAAGCCTTGGCTGAGTGAGGGAAAGCCCAGCACTGCTGCCCTCCCGGGTATCCCACTCCAAGGCCTCAGCCCACCTCTGGCAATGGTAACCACACCAGGGGCTTCATCCAAGCCCCTACTCTTCCAGCACTTCCACCGGCAGAGTCCAAGGGCCACTTCATCCTGGGGGTGGACTGTAGCCCCCCAGGCTGCTCTGCTCAGGACCTGCGCTACTTCAGGGAAGAAGATCTATGTATTATATGTGGCTATATTTCCTAGAGCACCTGTGTTTTTCTCTTTCTAAGCCAGGGTCTTGTCTGGATGACTTACGGGGACAGGGAGGGGTGCAAACCACGACTTTTAATCTATTTGAAGGTGATTAAACTGTGTCTAATGCAAGATGCCTGCCTCCTCCTTCCTCTTCCATTTCAAGAACCACCATGGGGTTGTGAATGTGTTTGTGTGTTGGGTCAGACGGTGGGTGGGTGGGGTAGAAGGGGTTGCTTGTTACTTCCATTTTCCAGGGTACCCTTGGGTTCAGGAGATAGATACCTCTCAAATTCAACCTCTCCATTGATCTATTTAAATCTGGGCCGAAGTTTATCTTATCTGGACTACGAACACAGGACTTCCAAGCAATATACAGTGTGAAGAAGACTGGGAGAGTAGAGGGATTCGACTTCCTAAAGAGAACACATACTTCACTAGGATACTGTCTTAGGTAGATGGACACTGTTATCTGCAAGTGGGTCTTGGCTTTTGAAGCAGGCTCACCAGGGCCACCCCTTGGAAATATTTCATTAGTGATCTTTTACAAGTGATAGCATGCATTTCTTTTCAAATGGTCTATACTCGAGACTCCTAGCTCACTCTTTCCGGTTACTTGTAATTAGTGAAATTTGGCTGCTCCCAGGTTTCTTTGTGTCTTTTTGGTTTTGGTTGTTGCGGGCTTTGAATTTAATATTTCTGGGGGAGAGAGTCACTGGGGAGAGATTGATTCAGATTCCTCTCCTATCTGCTTCTCCTCTCCCCACTCCCTTTTTCCCTCTCTCAGTTTGGTTCTTACAGTTCAATTTCAGTTAGTTCAAAATGAGGGCAATCAGAGAGAGTGCGGAAGGTACTCAGTTTTTAATGTGTGTGCTCTTGGTTTTGGTTTTTTTCCAATCAACCTGGTCCTCATGGGACTCCCTTTCTAGTCAGTACCCAGTCCATCTCCACCTGTGGGCCAGGATGGGTTTCTTTCCTCCCTCAATTTACCTCAGCTACTCTTCTGCTGCCCCTTGGGTTGGCCAGAAGAGCTTTCTCTTTCTGGTGGGAAGGATCAAAATGGAAATCTTTTATCTCTAGTGCAAAATGTTTTTTGTTTGTTTTTGTTTGTTTTGTTTTATAAATCTGCTTCCTCACACCTCTCTTTCTTTCTATCCTCTCTCTCTAAACCTTAAACCTTCTGTATTTAAGACCTTGGCCTGGGGCTGGGGATTTAGCTCAGTGGTAGAGCGCTTACCTAGGAAGCTTAAGGCGTCAAGGTTCGGGTCCCCCAGCTCAAAAAAAAAAGAAAAAAAAAAAAAAAAAACCTTGGCCTGAAGACCTGTCCCATTCATACCATATATACCAGCTGGGATTGTCCCTAGTCTGAGCTCTGATCAGAGGAGAGATTGAAGAATTGATCTTTCTCTGGGGAAAGAGGCCTTATATTGTTTGTTTTCAATGGCTGACACTCTCCAGCTCTCCCTTTCTTCTCCATTCCTCCACCCCACTTCCCCGGGGCCAGGATGGTTGGCGCTGATCCAAAACCTCAGAGGGAAGGGGAAATGTTTGCCCTTTGGCTCTCCTGGCCCTAGCTGAGATCATTATTGCTCCTTTTCGTTTTTTCCCAGGAGTGGGGTTGGATTAGAGGTTGATTCTAATTCTATAGCAGGTAAATTCCATTCTTCCTATTCCGACCATCCTGCCCTTACCCCTGAGACCCCTTTTCCTACTGACCAAATCTCTACCTTGTTTGGGAGAAAAGTATTTTGTTTTTAAATCTATTTTCTAACTTAAAAGCAATTTAATATGTAAATCTCTGCACTTTTGTGTGAGCCTACAAATGTGTATGTGTTGGGGTTTTTCACTCTCTGGTATTTCCTAATAAATCTTTCTTTTGGGGGGAAGCCAATTAATGAAGGAGACTTGAATGGTTTTAGAAATACAGGGCTGTCTGTTTCTTTGTGCTTCTGCCTCATTTCTTTACTTGTGTCTAGTACTAGTAATTGGGCCCCTCCCTCACCTTTGGAAAACACCTCTCCCCCTTCCTTTGAGATTTGAGAGGACCTTCAACTTAGTGGGCCAGAGAAGAGACCTGTCCTGTTTCTGGTACCCCTGTGGGACCACTTAGATTGGTTCAAGTGGTAACCTAGCAACTTAGCCTCCTTCTTGCTCCCTGTAGCCTGGCCCTGTTAGTCCTTTCTTCCAACTCAGTTCATTTTATACTCCTGAGGCTAGAGCCAGGCTAGAGAAAAACACCAAGAGATCACAGTTAATAGATTTTTTCCCTAAAATAACTATTTTTTTCTTATGGTACTACTAAAGAATCATGTTCCCAGTAATTCAAAAGACATTTGTATTACTTTTGAGAATACATTCTAGGAATCTCTTGCTGTTCTCAAAGGCTCAAAATCTGAATATCATTAGTTTTAAAGGTTGCAGCCCAACACATAAGAAAGAGTATTGGTGAATTGTATGTTTTGGGTAAACATAAAAAGGGAATATGTATGCACATACATCTCAAGAACTTTCAGATACCCCATTGAACATGAATGCAGGTGGAAAACTGGTATAATTGCCATTCTTAGTAATTTCATAAATGAATGCAAAATGATTTTGTAATGGGAATGTACACTAAGTTTCCAGGAATGCTGCCAGTATGTAGATTGTGGAAAGGTGGTGTTTTACTTTTGTTTGGAATCTTGCTGAGAGCTATTCCTGTCACTCTCTGGAGTGCCATTCATGGGTATTGAAGTTGCCAACACAACCTACCTGCGCGAGTCTTTATATTGCATTCAACAGCGATTCTATAGATAGTAGGATATACCTTGAACTTTACTATATGTCTTGGAATATTCATTCCCAAGTATTTATATTAAAATGTGTTATCTTATAAATTATTTTCTTTAAAATTTTCACTTTCTAGTATAGCTAGTACAGTAGGTTCTTCAATTCCTAGAGTTTCGTATTCACAGACTCAACTAACCCTAGATTTAAGATGTTCTTAGAAACTTCATCTGGGCCTGGCACACCCCTTTAATCCCAGCTCTCAGGAGGCAGAGGCAGGTAAATCTGTGAGTTTCAGACCAGCCTAGTCTACATAGTGAGTTCCAGGCCAACCAGGGCTACACAGCGAGAGCCTGTCTCAAAACAAACCAAAAGCAACCTGCATATGTACTAAGCATGTACAGACTTTTATGTGTCAATATTCCCCAATTCAGTATAACAGCACTTCATGTAAGACTTACATTGTATTAGTTATTATAAGTCATCTACAAATGTCATTACACAAGGCAGTGGTGCCTAAGGTCCCATGTAAGTACTATAAAATTTTATGTGAGCACCTACAGATTGTGGTATCCCTAACAGTTGAGGTAACAGATACAGAGGAATAACTATACATAATATTGATGGGTTTGAAGCTTTAAATAGATTATGTTAAACTTTCCAGTTCATTTGAGGGTGGTAAAGGGTGCCATGCAACATATTGCATAAGCAAGAGAGCATTGGGGTTGGGAACCAGTGGACCAGATTATCTCAGGTTCCTTTCTAACTCAAATATTTAGGAAGCTTAGAAAGAAAAAAGGGCTTTCCTCCTCTCCTACCCTTAATGTACTTTAAAAAATGTTCCTAGTCACTGCTGAAAATAAGAGAACTTTCAAAAAATCTCCCATAAACATCACCAAGACACCATAATCACTATTCAAGTTTTGGTATATTCTTTTCTAGGCTCCCCGCCTCTGTAAATGATTCAATTAGCAATGTAGTTTAATTTATTATTATTATTATTATTATTATTATTATTATTATTATTGTTGTTGTTGTTGTTGTTGTTATCATTATTAATTTTTTTTACAGAGCTTGGAATTAAACTTAGGGCCTCACACATACAAAGCAAACAAACACTATCACTGAGCTATATTCCAAATCCTAAATAACATTTTAAAGTCGGATTTTTTTTACTTTCTTAATGTAATATACTGGTTTAACGTCTTTCTTTCTTTTTTATTAATCATTTTAGTTGTTTACATTTCAAATGATATCCCCCTTCCCAGTTACCCCTCCACAAAACCCCCATCCCATAAAGTTGGATTTTTTAAACTTAACATTTCCTTTATCATTAGGAATTTTTAGAAAATACTTCTGTATGACTCTACAATATATCTAAGACCCTCCCTCTAGAGTCACAAGTTTTGGAATTTCCAATTTTTTATTATAAATAATGGTGAGATCAATTTCTTTACATATGGGCATATCTATGATTACATCTTTATATATTTCTAGAAGCAGAACTATGGCATCACAAGCTCTTGAGGAAATTGCACTGAAAGGCTGACACACTTTGTTCTGTCAACACTGTGTCCAAAAGCTAGCTTCAACCCATGCCTTTCAAACATTTTGTGCAGTAATTTGATAGTCTATCAAGTCTGAGTGTCCTGCACTTTATATTTGCTTGGTTACTAGTGAGAGTAAGCAGTTTTTGCACTTTTCATCTATCAGTATTTATTGACATTTGTATTTCTTCTATGAATTATCTGTCCAAGTCCTTGGTCCATTTTCTTTTGGTACCAAGTCGTTTTCTGATAAATCAATGAGTTAGAGCTTAGGGCTTGTATTCTCTCATGGGTCTGGAAATGAGAGAACCCTAAATTTAGATAATGGTTTTACAATTCCCGAAGATGAGATAGCGTTACCTCCTTAGCATTCCATGTTTCTTTGCTTTCTTTTTAAATACTTATTTTTATTTAATTAGGTATGTATGTGTATGTTTGTGTTTGAGATTGCACCATATGTGTACGATGCCTGCAGAGGCCGGAAGAGGGTGTCAGATTTGTTGGGTTTGGACTTACAAAGATTTGTAGGCCACCCAACCTGAGTATGGGAACTGAACTCAGGTCCTCTACAAAAGCAGTCTATGTTTTTAATTGCTGATCCATCTTCCTAGCCCTCACTGTTTGCTCTGTAGCCCATCTTCCCACTGTCTTTTCTATGAGCTACTACCCATCTATTTGTCTGTTGGTAGTTATTTGTCTATTCCAGCGTAGAGTTTGGTATTCAAATACGATACACGATGATTGTTTGCCATGAGATCCAGGCTCTGGTGACCGACAGAGCTGAAAGGAGTGGGCTGATGACATGGCCATTCTGCTTGCTTGTGTTCTCATCTTTTATGATCTTTCTCTCTCCAAATTAAGTACAAAGACTTATGTACAGTCACATAAAGAGTTAACCAGTAGAGCCAAGGCCCAAAGGAAGATGCACTAGTTTCAAAATCCAGAGGGTTCTCTAGTATAAGCCGCTCCCTTTGTGTTAAGTGGGCATGAACAGAAGGAATTTGGATTACTGCAAATGGCATTTGAATGAAAGAAGTCTTTGATTTATTTCATGTTTAGTAAACACTTTCTGATTATTGAGCATGTACTAGGGCAGTGGTTCTCAACCAGTGGGTCGAGACCCTTTTGGGAGTCAAACTGCACATTCAGAAGGGTCACTTATCAGATATCCTGAATAACAGAAATTTACATTATTATTCACAACAGTAGCAAAATCACATTTATGAAGGAGCAATGATTTTATGGTTGCGAGATACCACAACAGTAAGAATTGTATTAAAAGGTTGCAGCATTGGGAAGGTTAAAAGCTCTGTGCTAGGGTTAACTTTGGAGAAACTGCATTGTTAACCTCATTTTCTCTTAAGCATCTTGACACCCAGCAATGGCTTTTACGATTATTTGCCATTTGGAGTTTACAGGATTGACGATTTCTTCATCTTAGGGACCTGGCTATATATAGTCAGGTTGATGGGGTGTTTACTGAGTTTTTGTTTCAAACTTAAATCTCTTAGATCTTTCTCCAGAACCCTGCACTTAGGTTGAACTGGTGGTGGGGTTTCTTTAGTATTGAAAGTCAGGAAGTTGCTGTGCCAGTTCCCACAATCAAGTTGTCTGTGCCTTTGTGAGGGCCATTGCCTTGGGCTCATTCTGGCTTTCTGACGCTATCCCTAGCAGGTCCCAGAGGCAATGGTATACAAATACTATATCGGTCACTGTGAAGTTATAGGAAAAGGTGAAGCCTACATATCAAGTACTATAGAATTGCATGTATTTAAGTACTTCCTGGAGGAGGAGTCTTGGCTGAGTCCAGAGGGAGGCAGTTCCTTCCCAGTTGATTGTGTTGTTGGCTGAATAATAGTGTAAGGAGGTGACTGTTTGTATGAGAAGTGAAGGTAGGTAGGTTCTATTGTGAGAGAGCTAGCTGGGAGAACCACTTTTTTTCCCAGCTTGGAAACCTCATACCTCATCCTGAATTTCCTGGATTAGGAGGGGGGTGGAAGGTGTTGGGTCCTGTTGAAACCATGGTGATCGGTGTTCCTTTTTCTTCCCTTATGAAAAAACTGCTGTTGTCTTATACTTCAATGGCATTGGGCCCTGTGGTCCAAATGCAGCCCCCACTCCTGTAAAAGGTCGGAGAGTGAGTGAGAAGCTAGAAGGTTACCATCACAGTTTGGTGCCTTTGCCATATGTTGACCCACACTGCCATGGGGGTTTGGGGGCAGGTGTGGGAGGGAATGGTGAGGGTCTGTGGGGAGCTGGTCAGAACTTGCCTGGAGTGGCCTTAGGCAGTGTGCATGAGACATGGAGTTTGTGAGAAGCGAGGCAGTTTAGCTTATATGTGCCAATGCCAGGAGCTGCTCCCTCTGATGGGAGGAAGGAAAATGTGTCCATCACCCTGAATTGGACAATAGTTGATTTGAACCCTTTCATCTTTATTCATGCCCCTGGCTTCTCTCTAGCAGGACATGAGAGTCTGATGTCCAGTACTGATCACCTTAAATTGGCAAGAGCTCAGGGCTGCTCCAGACTCCTTTCAGGGACCATATCTCCATCACCAGCTTCCCTGGTAAGCAGATTTGGTACCCTTGACACCACATTTCTTAGGTACTCGAGGATCAGCCTGATTCTGGGCTATGGCAGGTGAGAAAGGCTGTCTACAGACACACATATATGGACATGGCCTCTGGGCCTGGGCCTGAGCTCAGGACTCTGGAAATTAAGAAAGGTCAACTGATTAGCACAGTATGCCAAAAAATTAGTATGTGTTACCATGTTTAAGTCTCTGAATGTCTTATGAGACCACTTTTATAAATAGCCCACTATCCCCATTTTATGGGAAAGCAGTGTGGTTGTAATTTCCCTGATGTCATGGAACTAGTGAGTGGTGGGGCCCGACCTTGAGAACTTATTTCCTAGGGTTCTGAGAAAGATGTACCTTGAAAGAGAGAAGGAAAGAAAGATGAAATGGAGGTGGCAAAGTGGTGCAAAATAGGGGTATTCAAATGTATTATTCATTGTTACGTACATGTACTGATATCACAGGGCTAATACTATTATCCCCACTTCCTGTTTTTGTTTTTTGAGACAGAGTCTCACTACTGTGTAGCTCTAACTACACTGGAACTTGATATGTAGACATGGCTGGCCTCAAACTCACAATCTCTGCCTCCTGTGTGCTGGAATTAAAGGTGTGTGCCCCCAATCCAGGCCTTATGTATAAACCCCACTTTCTTGATGTAATATGGAAATGAGGCTTAAGGAAGTTATGGGACTAGTTTAAAGTAACCCAGCTAGTAAGAGGCATCGAAAGCTTGAACTTAGGTTGGCCCAAGTTCCAAAAGGCCAGGCCTCACCTTCTCTAGAAAACATCCTGGTTTCCTCTGGCTCTCATTGGACTCATGGGAAACGATCTTCCTTCTCTCTTCCCATCCTTTTAAGGAAGACACTGGTTATAGTCTTGTAGGCCTCCAACATCCAGGCTAGGGTGAGAGTGTACAGTCTCCAGCTTGAGATACGGACCACCAAAAGGTCCACATCAGCCTTTTGGACCCCAGACTTCAGTTTGCTGAGCTCAGAGTAAGGATACTACTAGACATCATCTCCCAACAGTTCAGGCAGTTGGACAAGAGGGTTTGGCAGCCCTGCCTGAGAAGGACCTTTGGAGCTGCCCTGTAGCTTTGCTGGACACTGTTGTTCTTGTCAGTCATATTTTGGCCTGTTTGCATTCCCTTGATGCCCATCTCCTGTTCTCCCTGTGATCACAGGGCTGTCATGTGCCTACTTCCTTTCAGTCTGTAATAGACCTATTGACCAAACTGAGTCCAGTATTGTTGAGCTTTCCTCCTTCTCCTCCTCCTCAGGGCAAGGGTTTCAAAACATCATTTTCTCATGTGTTTCTTTCCCAATGTTTCCCTTTCTTCATCTTAGCACTAATATAGTAACCATTACCCAGAGTTGTATTGTAAAAATTACATGTTTTGATTTTATGGTGTCAGGGATAGTGCCCAAGTCCTTGTGCACACTACGTGAGACAGGCTTTACTGCTGAGGGACAGTCCAGCTATCGTTAGGGATTTCCTCTGATTGGAGCCTCTAGGGCAAATGATATTTTAAAAGCACTCTGGGCATTAGTCACTCACAGTTCTCATCTTTCCACAAACTTTATTCCTGGATTGGAAGCCAGAAGTTTAGGAACTATTGATCTGTCAATTTGGTTAAATTATGAATATATATGTATGTATATATATTCTGTAGCACAGGTTGGCCTGGAATTTGCTATGTAGTCTAGAATGACCTCAAAACTCAAGATCCTCCTGCTTAGCCTTCCAAGAGTTGTGCGTCACCATGTCCAGAAATGTAACTTCTATTTTTTTCAAAATGTGACATACTATCCCTTTTTCATATGCAGAGTTATTAAATATTCTCACCATTCAAAAAGAACATGTATGTGGAAAGTGAAGCTCTCCCTGGCTCAGTCCGGATTCTATGCTCTTCACCCTTAGGTCTGACCTTTCTAGTTTTTATTTTGTATGTTTTCCTTTTCCTAGATAAATACACAGTACTTGATTTTCTTCATGACATAGCCAACTTTAAAAGAAAACTGAACATTTATATATATAATTTAAATTTTTAAGAGTACAGAAAAATCATAAAGGTTTCCTTGGGTCATTAGTTTGCTACAACATGGAACTACTAGAGGCTGCATCATCTTGCATGAACACATGGTAGCATAATTGGCCATTTGTGTTGTTTGATTTTTACAGACTTTATTACAGAAAATCTTTATCAATATTTCTTTTGCTTTGTGTGGCTTCTTTGTATGATAAATCATGGAAGAGGAAAGGCCATGTCAAAGGGCCAGATTTCTTTTGAAGTGCTCACAGCTATTGCAAGGCTTGTTAGATAGGGAGAAATGGAAAATGGGTTCTGAGGACATGGGGTTGGTGACTGGAGAGATGGTTGGGCAGTTAAAAGCACTTGTTCTTGCAGAGGACCTGGATTTGGGTCTCAACACCAACATGGTGGCTCGCAAAATGATGGGACACCCACTTCTGACCTCTCTGGGCATCAGGCCCACATATGGTTCATATTTTTATATTCACATATGAAGATAAAGCACTAAAATATACAAAATAAGTGTAATTTTTGAGAGAATATGGGCTTGGATATCATGCAGACATTTTGCTCTGTGACTTTCTAGTCACCCTCTCTAACCTCTCAGCTTGTTTCTTCCTCTGTCAATTGGATGGTGATGATGACCATGGTGATTGCTATCTCAATATATAAGTGCTCAGTAATGGTAGCAATGACACAGTCGTTCTCTGGACACTTACTTCTTGGGTGAAGATGATGCTCATAGCTTTCTGATAACTAGAGCCACTAGGGGCAGTTTGCCTGAACAGCCTAGAAGTAGAATGGCCTCTACTTCCAGTAAATTTACTGTTAGCATATCTCACTCTAATTGGCCCTTCCTAGTTCAGGAAATGCACAAAGGAAGCCCAGGGTCTCCATCACAATGCCACTTCCAAGGAAACCGACAGTTCAATGTGTCCAGGGCGAGGCTCAGGAGGAAGGCTTCAGAAGACAAGCCCTGTAAATCCTAGCTGTTCCACTTTTGTTCCCTATAAACCCCCTCCCCAATGTAGACCCTTCACAAGGATGAAGGATTTTAAAGGGCTCCTGTTCAAGAGATTATGGGAAGAGGGAAACAGCTCTTCCCCTGCCAGCTCTCAGACTGCAGCAAGGCCTGTGACTCTATGGTAATATGAGCCCCATTCTCAGTAGGGATGTGGAGAAGATGCACGGAGCCAGCTGTAGCTTTAGATGGAGAGTTAGGGTACCAGAGTTAAGGATACATGCATCCTCAGGGAGGGGAAAGATACCCTTGAAAGGACAGTGAGTGGATACTTTGCTGAGATCAGCTTTACATGGGGAGCTCTCCCTGCCCCAACCCTCTCTCTGTAGGAAAGAAAACAGGCAACGGTAATTAGGTTCTATTTATATTTATTGCTGCTAATTTGTCTGTCTGCTACTCCTTATTTACATTCAACTCCTTTGCCCAAACTAGAAGTTATGGAAGTTGCGGTAGTAGATCAGAAGCATGCCCACTTACTATGCAGGTAGCCCTACCTGTGATGGGCACAGTTGAGCCTGCCTCAGGAAGGACTCCTCTTGTTATTGAAGTCAAAGGTACCCCAGTAACAGTTGTGATAATCTCCCGATCCTTTGGAGATTTTTAGCACACTAAAACTTTTAGCAGAGCAATGTTGGGTGTAGTGGAGCAGTCATTGCCAAGCAAAAGGTTCCCTTTGCTTCTGAAGATCCACATAAATGACCAAGCCTGGGTCCATACCCACATTGCAGGAGGCAGTTGTGACATTGGAAGCCAGTGGTTTGAGACCATCTTCAATCAGCCTGTGGGAAATCTCATTTGAAGGGGCCAAGAAACAGGTGGAGACACTTATCATATGAGCTATGGGCGTTGTCTTAAGTTGGGAAAAGGTGGCACAGTTTGGGTCACACGGGAAGGTGGAGCTATTTCATTGGAAACCCTAGGCCCTTCTAGCTTCTTCAAGAAGAATACTCACTGGTGTCCTGGGTAGCAGGCAGCTGGAGAGCAAATATTTAAAGGTACACAGTGTCAGCTGGTGGGACCCTCAGTAACTGCACATTTGAATCCCGACCAGGCTGAAGCCAAAAGAAACACAGACACAGTTCAAGTCTCATGACTTAGTGGTCAGACCTCTAAAATGTTGAGAAGAATAGTGGTGACTGGGCGTGAAGCTTCTTTCAAACCTCATTTAAGGAATTCCAAACTCACGTATGTCCAACTGAGGTCCTTTGAAAGAGCAAGTTTCCCCGGAGCTTAAAGAGTGGTTTGAGACTGACTTGGTGTCCTTCTTAGAAGCAGTGTGACAGTGGTGTGAGGGTAAGAAGGTTTTGGGGGCCGTGAACACATGGCATGACTAGGTCCCTTGGTGCCCCACTTGTGCGGCCATAGTGGGAGAAAGGGAGGTGCCAGAAGGGGCTATACTGTCAGTCACTGATAGAGGGAGAGGGTCCATATATCTTTGGGCAGTCCCTTATCCACTCTATCTGAGCCCGTAGAATCCCGGCAGGGCCCTCAGCCATAAGCCTCCCTGGGGAAGCCGGGCCAGATTCTGCACCAGTCCTCTGGTCCTATGCCATTATGGGAGGCCACACCCATCCCTGCAGTCTCTGCAACTAGGGCTCAGCCTCGGCCTATGCGGTCTTCACTTCAAGGTGCCCCAGCCAGGGAGAGACCCTGTAGCTGCTCCTCTGTGCCTGTCAGCTCTGCCTCATCACGCCCACTCTCTGAGCCCTCAAAGCAGCCAGAGTCACGTGGGATGTCCACCTTGGGTTCTGACACTGTGTGCAGCGCGGGCTCCTGGCTGCTCTCAGCGCCCTCTTCGGCCTCTTCACTGCCAGCTGCTGGGAACGAAGATAAAACGAAATGACTGGGTCTTAAACAGGATGGAGGTGAAGCTAGGGGTGGGATAGCAGGGTGTTTTCCGAAGCCCCTGGGGCCGGGTTATGGGCTGGGGACCCTAGGCAAGTCTCTTGTAGGCAATCAGCTTTTCTGACTTCTACTTCTCTCAACTTCCAGCATCCAAGGTGAATAGGAACTGTTCCCAGGCCTGGCTCAAACATCTCCAGCACTGAGCTGGGTCCAGGTAGCCTGGATCTGGACTCTGAGGCTATTCTCCAGCTCCAGGCAAATGTCTTACTTTCTCTCACCTTAATCTCTCTTCTGATCCAAAAGGGAGCTAGTCCTGATTACCTCTATGATTTATCTCCCTCCCGCCCCTAAATTTTCGAGGAAACACCAATCCAAGTGTGGAAAAGTACCTTCCTACTGCAAAAGGAGCTCTGGGTAAGAGTGTCATCAGGGTACAAACCTATGCCCACCCCCCTAAAGCCACTCACTGTCATAGTCCAGCAGCAGCTCTGCAGCCGTGAGCAGCTTGGCCCGGTGCTGAGGGTCCATGATGTTGAGCTCATTGAGGTGTGTTTCCCGCAGCTCTTTGAAGTCTTCCAGTGTCTGGTAGCCATTGAGCAGCAGGGTGGATGTGTGCTCCTGAGGATAGAGGCAGACCATCAGCCGTCTCCTTTCTAAGTCACCCCTGCCTGGAACCTTTCCTCTGCACACAGCAGCTGTCCCCTTGACCCCGTCCCCATGGCAGGTATGCTTCCATTGCTCCCAGATATTAATGCAAGTCCAACTCCAACCATCAGCAGTCTCCTTTCTAAGTCACCCCTGCCTGGAACCTTTCCTCTGCACACAGCAGCTGTCCCCTTGACCCCGTCCCCATGGCAGGTATGCTTCCATTGCTCCCAGATATCAATGCAAGTCCAACTCCAACCTCCAGGCCAATGCGCTCCAGCAGTTCGTGCAGAGTCTTGGGCTTGGGTCTCTTGCTTTTGCTCTGTCGGCGACTGGGGCGTACAGGCCCCACAGCCTCCTCGGGTAGCACATCCACGTAGATGAACTTGAAAGAGCCTAGCTTGCCGTTCAGCAGGCCCAACCATGTGCCCACGGGTGGCTTTTCAATGATCTGGATCACATCTCCTTTCTAGGGTGGGGTGTGGGTACGGGGTCGAGGAGAGAAGAAAACAGGAGAGGGAGGGGTCACTAGGCTTCTGCCGATGCATTCCTATTTTGGCTTTCTTTTGCTTTCTTTCTTTATGGCTGAAGCCTGCCAGGCTCTGGCGGGACCCTGATACCAACTTTACCTGCAGTTTCAATGAATCGTGGTCATAAGGGCTGGGAGTGAAGTCCGTGTGGACTCGGCACGCCCCACAGAAAGGCCCCTGTGTACTGGGGAGCAGGTGGTCCTCTGAAGCTTCCAGAGCCTGGGCTGGGGCTACAGAGTTCACTGCCTGTGGAGACGACAGTGAGGAAGCATTGTCTTTGTCTCACGGCAGCTGTGCTAGCAGTGCCTTCCAGGGACACTCACCGGGAGCTCCTAAGGGAACACAGGCTGTATTGCAGGAAGTGCAGAAGTGGTTTGATCCGTCCTTGTAGCCATTCCTGGTGAATCGTAGCTTTCAACCTCTGGGGCTTTAGACAGTAAAGAGCTGGAGGGTTGGATCCTACAGACTAAAGAATGAGCAAAACCAGGAAGCCTTTGGGGCCCAGCAAGGCCATGCCCTACTCAACAGGTGAGGCAATCAGAGGCCAGATAGACCACGTGACCTCCCCAAGGCCTCTCACTTGTAAGTGGTGGGACTGGCTCACTATACTGCTCCTTCCACAAGGGAAGACATACCTTGTGGGACTTCTCTATTTTATAAGACTCAACGTTTAGTAGCAAGGCCTTGTTGAAGACACAGGCCTACTCGCTCTACTCGAGAAGGGCAGGATGGTGGGCATTTTAAGTGGATTTCAGTGGGAGGCAGAGAGATGTGTCTGTAGCGCCAGAGAAAGAGTGAAAAAGGGCTGGAAAGATGGCTCAGAGGTTAAGAGCACCGACTGCTCTTCCAGAGGTCCTGAGTTCAAATCCCAGCAACCACATGGTGGCTCACAACCATCTGTAAAGAGATCCCATGCCCTCTTCTGGTGCATCTGAAGACAGCTACAGTGTACTTATATATAATAAATGAATAAATCTTAAAAAAAAAAGAAAGAAAGAAAGAGTGAAAAAGTGGGGGGTGAGCTCGAGGGCCTTCTTCATCCAAGGTACCTCAGGCTAGCCCCTGAACTACATGTTCAGTGGTGCCAAGCTCACACACAGAGCCTTGGGCCCAGGAGGATGACTCTTAAGAACCAAACACTCTTTTCTGTGGACTTCAAGGTGGGATGTTTCAGATATTGGGGGACTGAAGATGTATGTCCCCTTGACAGCTGAGGACAGGCTGGTTTAAGGGGACAATAACAAGGAGAAACTACTTTAGGGCAGATCTGAGTTCAATGGTGGGTCACCTGAAAAGTCACTTAACTTCCTTGAGCCTCAGTTTCCACATCAACAAAATGGGGACAACAGTATAAGTCCTATCAGGTTGGGATGAAGATTTAATGTGCACTGGGTTGAGAAGGTTCCAGTAAGTAGAAGACAAATACTCATTTCTCTCTCAACCCTTTCCCAGAAAAGCCCCTGGCACTGCCCCAGTCTAGTTCTTTCCTCCAGATTTGGCAGATGTCCACTTGCTTTCCCTACTCACCTGTTGATGTCTGGCGGCTGAGAGCTAGCAGCTCACGCTCCTCTGGCTCAGAAAAGGCCAGGGCCATCTTCTCAGGACCAGGGCTGTCCAGGCTGCAGTCTGGAGATGTTGGGGAAGCTGAACCCTCCTCCAGCGTGTCTCCCTGTAGAATGAGTGGAAGCCTTGCTGTGATTAACATAGGCCAAGTCCCCAGTGCAGTGGAACTGGGTATGAGCTTAGTACAGATCACAGTTTTGTGACAGGCACAGTGACCACATTCTGAGCCTTAGTTTCCTCTTTTGTAAAAATGGGGTTGACAGACCTAGTTTCCCTATGTTACAGAAAGAGGCCCTCAGGGCACTGAGTGGACAGGGTTAGTTAGTTTCTGGTTCTGATAGACATGAAGAAGAGACCAGAGCAGCTAAGATTAGACTTGGGGCTGTTTTCATGACCCAGTCAGGCAGACAATTATGTCAGAGAGCAAATGTCCACATTCTTGTGTGCCAGGCTGCCCTGCCGTTTCATTTAATCCTCCAGGTAATATCCGAAGGTAAGTGGTGCGGGTGGCCTGAGTTTTAAGATAGGTAACTTTGCCAAGGCTGGTGGGAAACAGCTAGGCTGCCTGACTCCAGAGCTCCTCGCACCTCAAGTCAGTGCATCTGAGTGATACTGTTCTCTTAGACTAAAGAACTGGTTGATTTGCCACTTCCTATGCTGGGAATCTGCCCCATCAATGGTCAACACCTGGGAACAATTGCATGTCTGCCTCTAGATGAGTCGTCAGAAGAGATATCTAGGTTATTTCCATTACATAGATACACACACACACACACACACACACACACACACACACACACACACGTCAGTAGCATGTGTAAGAGTAACAGGTTGTGCTGGAATTAGGAGATGATGGATTTTGAAGATTTTTAGCATCGCCTTTGTTCTAGCTATTTTTATGTCAACTTGACACAAGCTAAAGTCATCAGAGAGGAAAGAGTCTCAGTTAAGGAAATGCCCCCACAAGATCCAGCATTATCTCAATTAGTAATTGATGTGGGAGGGCCCAGCCCATTGTGGGTGGTGCCATCCATATGGCTGGTGGTCCTGGGTTCTGTAAGAAAGGAGACTGAGAAAGCCATGGGGAGCAAGTCAGTAAACAGCATCCCTCCATAGCTTTTGCATGCTCCTGCCTCCAGGTTCCTTCTCTGTCTGAGTTCCTGTCCTGACTTCCTCTGATGATGGACTATGATGTGAAGGTATAAGCTAAATAAACCTCTTCCTCCTCAAGTTGCTTTGTTTTGGTCATAATGTTACATTACAGTAATGATGACTCTAATTAGGACAGCCTTTGTTTTTAATAGAATATATGTGGTTTAAAGCTCTCTCTGTCTCTGTCTCTCTGTCTCTCTGTCTCTCTGTCTCTGTGTGTGTGTGTGTGTGTGTGTGTGTGTGTGTGTGTGTAAGTTGTATTTTTAACCACTGCCTTGCAAAATTCTTGACAATTAACCAACTGCTCTCACAAGCTAGTTGAGCTGGCTCCAGTATACAAGACTCTTATAAGAGCCTCAAGTACAAGCAGTTCACTGTGTGCTCTAAGCTACGGGGATGTTCCTGCCCCTTAGCTCTCTGTATCACCTTCCTCCTTGGGGATGAAGTTAGCCACCTCCATTTTCTTTACAGTCTTTGAGTTAAAGATGGTTCAATTGATCTATTTATCTTTCTTTTAAAGATTTATTTGATTTTTAAAATTACACACACACACACACACACACACATGTGGATGGGATGTTCTTGGTGGGTGTATGCATATCAGTGCAAGTGCCTTGGGGCATCCTGAAGAGGGCCTGGGATACCTTTGGAGCTAGAATTACAGGTGATTTTCAGTCACCTACCATTGTTGTTGGGAAGCAATCTCCCGTTCTCTGAAAGAGCACTGTATACTCCTAATTGCTGAGCCACCTTTTCCGCTCCACAATCTGTTCGACTTTCTGATGGTTACAAGAGTGATATCTCATCAGTGGGAAACCTACACTTTAAATCAAATCTTGAATTTGGATCTTTGCCCAGCTTGGCACTATGGAGTGTGAACCTCTCTGGTGATGCTGGGTAGCAGCAGCAAGTCATAGCTCTCTATGAGCCATCAAATCGTGAGGGGAAGCAAGTGACGCTCTGCATGGGGCTATGGTGTTAAGCTTAGTAGTGTTGGTTAGGTTATGGCTATGCCTTTCCACTCATGGCATTGGAGTTTATGGCTTATTGGGATGCAACCACATGGTAAACAGGAGAGCCCCGGTATTTTTCTCTCTATTTTCCTGGAATCCGTCCTCCTTAATCAATCCCAGGGGCTTCTTCCAATCAAATTTTGAATTGGATACATAAGGCTCAGGAAAGCTCATCTTCCTTTCAGCTTTTCATCTCTCTAGGAAGCTTCTGTTGCCCAGACTTTCATCTTTCCTCAAACCCAATCCCTTCCTAGCCAACCTCCTGCTTCCCGGGCTGGCAGTAAACCCCCTACCCCCACCCTCCAAAATCACCTCCATGAGGACATCCTATCTGCATTGAGCAGCATCTCCACATTGTGGTAGTTACTATTCAGGTGATCATGCTCGCTTTCCTGCCAGAATGGCCTCCTTAACCCTCCTCAGCCCACCCTTGGATTCCAGGCCTTACCATCTCCTCTGACAGGGCCTTCACCATCATCTTGCCCATCTTCCTGTTCATGGTTCTGGAAATGACTGCCCTCCACTTCTTTCCCAACTTTTTGCCACTCTTCCCAGAATCCTCTGGGGTAAGAACACCCGAGTCATCTTCTGGAATCTGTGACAACAAAAGAAGAGGTACAGGGACTGTGGTAACCCTGGCTTGGTTCCAGGTTTTGGTATACAAAGAAGTCTCCAGGATCCTGAATTAGTTGGAGGTGACTGGAGAGAGTCACTTCATCCCCATTCTCACCAGACCCAATCCTATTCTCAGCCTTATTAATTTGTGATTTAATTTGCTTTCTGCTATGTAATTAATACATGTAGGATTTGGGGGCACAGGAATTTGGTGCCCAGGAGAAGTGGCACTGTGTTCAGAAAGCTTTGTAATAATACTAATCCCCCCTGTTTCCCCTTTACTCTGCCACCCCCTCTTCCCAGACTCAATCGACTCCAAAGAATCTCTGAAACTCACATTATCATCCAGGTTAAATTCTTTCTCGCTCACCACAGGGGAGCTGGGCTTCGATTTGGCAAAATCCTTGAAGCTGCTGGAGCGCTGAAGTGAGAGCTGGAAGAAGCAGATGCTCTAATCAGTAGTGCTAAAATGACTGCCTCAGGGGTGGATCGCTTCCCCCTCTGGCCACACACACCCACACCAGGGCTGGGCAGAACAACATAAACCCTGAGGCAAAGGGACAAGATGGAACTTTCTTTTTCTATCCCTTAGCTCCAGATCAATTGACTTCTGGAGTCAAGTGCTTCAGACCTCAACTAAACCCAAATTTCCACTACCGAACTTTGGTCAGAGTTTGGCTTGAAAGATTTAATGGGTCAGAGTCTATGTATGCTTTAGCATATATGGAAGTACCAGAAGGGAACTGGGTTGAAATCTCTTCCAAAAGCGTGCCTCTGGCCTCCACACTGCTCGTGCACTGAGCCAGGTTACTAACACAGTGTGGAGTAAACACATCCAGGCCAACGACTGATGAACTCATGTCTCAGGAAGAGAAAGACAATCCCACCCAGATGCTTTCATGACACTTTCGAGAAAAACCACAGGCTTACTTATAGAAGGCACCCATGGATTTGCTTCATAAATGATTGGAGCTAATTCAATTTAAGAAAATCCATCATATTTTTTTCTCTTGATTCATCTCAGCTTTTATCCTGAGCCACAGATGTGAGAGCCTGGCAACTGTTGACTTCTGCCAGTGTTTGGACTTTGAGGCATGGCCTGTTGTTTGTGTAGATGAGACTATCTGCAGGAAGTGATCTTTAACTGTATACACATGTACATGCTAAGATACCAGCCAGATGACAGGACAGAACAGGTAACTGGGGTAGCTGCAGGCACAAAGAACTGAGGCAAAGCCTGTGTCACGATAAACAGACAAGACTAGAAGACACACACAGGAACCAGGGTTCACAGATGGCCAGACAGATAGAGTGGGGATAGACTGCAGACACCCAAGATAAGAGCTTGAGGAACCAGAGCTCTAAACCCTGACTAAAGCTGAAGGTTTCACATCCTTCTTCCTACGAACTGGGGGTGTGTCCAGTGACAACCCCCTGCCCCAGGGCAGAGGACAATATCACCTGCCCTTCAACAAGTGTCATTTGTCCTAACTCCTACAAAATGCAGTGTCTGGTACTTTTTCTGGGTCTTGACCAAAGCTGAATCAGCAACTGGGTTTCAGGGTCATGTATTCCTAGAGGTAGTTGACCAGAAACTAGGTCAGCAGTCAGGCCAAGCAGAAACTAGCTTCATCCGGCCACGTACGTGCGGTGCCTGGAGCCCCAGTCAGTAATCTCCCTTTGTGATGGAGACCCGGAAAGCGGGGCTGTGAGTATACACAGAAGAAGGTCTGACCATGTGGTGATTTCCAGGATGCCCATGCATCTCCTCTGTCCTTAGCACCCGCCCACCCCCTTCTTCCCTCTTTTTCTTTCTTTCCCCTCTCTCCTCTACCTTGCATCTATTTCCTTCTCTTGTATAGTAGGATTCAGCTGCCTGGATGACTTCCCTCTCTTATTGCATGGGAAAGAGGGAACAGAGAGAGGGTGGGCACCAGGCTGGCTTGGGCCCAAGGAGAGCAGGCTCGTTTGCTATTTATGGTCTGATGGGGCCTATTGTGGCCTTCCCTCCATAACTGCTTAGCCTTGTCTCCAGACCAGGAGGCTGAGAGTCGCCCCTGAAGCCCCAGGGACTTTCGAGGCTGAAAAGCGAGCAGGAGGGTAGATGTGGGGTAGGAAGTAGCCTTTGTTAGGGAAGAGTAAACTCATTGCTGGGCTGTTCTCTAATCACAGCTCTTTTCCCGGGGCCTTTTCCTGTCATTAATCTGTAGTCTGGGAGGTTGGGAGGAGAGGCCTTTGACTCCCAGGGTCTTGGGATAGCTCCTCTGAGTTTAAGTCCAAAGCATGAGGAGACAACCCAAAAGGGCCATAAAGATGATTCTGGGGCTTGGGCCCAGCTGGCCACTCCTTAGTCCAAATGAATGAATGATCAAATATGTCAGGCACATATGCTCTTTAGGCTATCGATAGCAAGAGTCAGCTAAGGTGGCTTTTTAACCAGGCCTTTCTCCATTTTCAGGGTCGGTCCCAACCATCCCGGCTGACTTTTGCTCACCCTGGGAGAGTCCAGCCTAGAGATGAGTTCAAATCCATGAGCTCATTATTATTATTATTATTATTATTATTATTATTATTATTAATTATCATCATCATCTGTGTTCCCTTTGGGGTGAGGCTTAGCTAGGAGTTATGCAGGCAAGTGCAGAAGCATCGTGTTTAAGGAGAACATGTGAACCTCTTGGAAGACCTCACATGACTTATTGAACCTTTGAAACCTCAGTTTTTTCTTTTCTTCCACTGAGCAGCTGTGTAAGTTACTATTTTCTCTGTGCTGTTGTTTCCTCATTGGTAAAACGAAGACAAGAACGTCTGTTGCACCGAGCTGTCGTCAAGTTGAACCAAGTAGCCATCAGTGCTGGGAACGTCATCTGACACATCTGTCCTTCCTGGAGCACTGGTTTATGTCTAGCCTCCTGTATGACCCATTTACAAACTCTTCACCTGGACACTGAGGTGTCCACCTAAAACACCCTATACTTCTAGCAGTCGCCAGAGAAATCCCCTTTAGATTCAGTTTACCTGGAGAATGGATTAACTATTTCAGAATCATACAGGAGGACAGAAACCAGCAGTGCACTGATCTCAACTATTTTCTTTATTCCAAAAAATATGACTAAATCTCACCAACACACAGTTGATGAAGACGGCTCGGCTTCCCCCAAAAGTTTGACCCTTGATTCTCCCTATACAAAGTTCAAAGCACAGAGGGACCCATTTAAGCTGCTGGAACTCAGGGAAGTGGTTACCCTTAAGGAGGAGGGTATGTAGTGACGGGTAGGGTTGTGAGAGAAGTTTCTGGAATTTCAGAAATGTGTTATTTCTTGAGCTGAGTGCTATCTATTTTAATGGAAACTCACCATATGGATATCATACTCAAATAAAAAATGGTTCCGCCTCCATTTGCAAAGGCAGCAGCCCTACAGAGATCCTCTCTGATCACCCCTCACTTCCCAGTGCTCCAGGTGACTCACCTTTCCTGCATATCCCCTGAATTGCCCTCTGAGTTACTTCACTAGTCCATGCCCTAGCCTCTATGTGTATGTGAAACCATCATAGAAACTCCCACCCATATACCCAATAGCCTGCCAGGTTCTTGACATGTGACCACAGCCTATCCCAGCATCATCAACTCCATATTTTATCCCCAGCTCTCCGTGGAGGAAATGGAGATGCACAGAACTTGTGTTCTAGGCGGAGTCC
Organism: Rattus rattus; assembly: GCF_011064425.1. Lineage (NCBI taxonomy): Eukaryota > Metazoa > Chordata > Mammalia > Rodentia > Muridae > Rattus > Rattus rattus. The sequence continues at coordinate 110,258,137 of NC_046172.1, forward strand.
CATGGCTGCTAGTGGAGACACAAGAGCACGGCATTCCTAAACACAGGTCTGGGACCCTGGAAGGCCACGTGATTACCATGCTTGTGTCAACTCACAGCTGCTAGTGCAGTAGCTCCTGCACCAAGACAGAAAGGGACTGGGTATAGGCACTGTTTACCTGAAGCCTCCAGGACAACATGCAGGGGCAACTGTGGAGGAAAAACATTGGAAAGGGCTGAGGCAGGAGACGGGATATTCCTCCACTTGGAGCTAGGAAGCATTTGAATAACAGTGAGAACTAGGGGTATTCTGAAGGGGTGTAATAGTGGGTATGCCCATGGCTGTTCTGGGAGGCAAAGCAGAAGAAGCCATGGAAGGTCCTTGGCAGCCATGCCAAGGGATGTAGACATTCTCCTCTAAGATGGGGAGCCCCCAGTTGAATATTATTTATCTATAATGTGCAGGATCAAAAGTATTCCACATTTCAGATTTTGCTTTTTGAGACAGTGCCTCAAGTAGCTCAGGCTGGCCTCTAATTTTCTATGTAGCAGAGGATGACTAATGTTCATTACGTACTACAAGTCTATGGCTGCTGTACTCAGTTTACATGGTGCTGGGTATTGAACGCAGAGCTCTGTGAATACTAGGCAAGCATTCTAATGTTCTCATATTGGGGAAGAGAGAAGAAAGAGACTGGAAGGTACATCATTAGCCTTTCCAATTTAAACAAAATCAAATATTTGCATATATAATGAGCTATTTTGGCAATGTGACATCGGAACACGAATTTCCTATAGTCCTTATATACTTAGCTAGAAGGTAATTGTATAGAGCACTTCGACTGTGACCCTTCACATGAGGTCAGGTTTTCTACTTGTGGCATCATGTCGATTTTCAAAATCCTTCAGAGTTTGGAGCATTTCAGATTCTTACAATAAGGCTTCTCAACCTGTAGTGAGACTAAGAGCATGCATTGTTGGGGTGTTACTCTAGATCTGTGGCATGAGGACCTCCCTCCATGGGAAGCAATGTTCTCATAGTGGGGAAGAGAGAAGAAAGAGACTGGAAGGAGGCGACAACCTAGTGCTCGAACATGAGCCTAGGTTCCTTTGCATTTCCCCTGGAGGGAGGCTAGAAAACAGGGATTCACTGGAGAAGGGCTAGCTTTCGAGAAGACAGGTCTAGAACAAATCCCTCTCCATTTCTTAGACCTGGACATAGACGTTTGATGGAAGTAAGAGCAAAAGGAAAGTAGTTTGAACTTGAAGATGACGCAAGCGTAGCTAAGGGAAAATCCCTCCCACTCTGGAGCATCCTTCATCCTTATGAACCACAGCAGGTACCGTGTGCTGAACCCACTATAGCTAAGGCCTGCTGCCTCTCTGTTCTGTTGGCTTGTCTCATCTCTCTGTCCACAACTCCCTGGGTGATCCTTGCAGAGTTCTTGTACCGGAGGCCTGAATCTTGGGTGTGTTATTCTCTCCCAGTGCTTTGGAGATCAGTTAGGGGACAAGGGGATACAGAGAGAAGGAGATAAGATTCTGAAATTCAGCACCCTGGCTTGGAACTCTAGAAATGTCACCAGTCAGAACGTCCAGTGTGAAATCAGTATATACCTGTCACTACTCTGGGGTTGCAGTGAGAACTCAGCAAGCTAAGCTGTGACTAAAGCCCAGAGTGCAGCACATGGCCACTGACAAGTCTTCCCTCAGTGTGGCCCTCCATGATGTTAGGGCTTGCTTCCTGTACTTCAAGACTGGGGCCTTGGTTTATTCTTTGCTGTGCCTTCTCTATCTGGGCTCATGCCAAAGCAAGCACCCCTTTGTAGGCAGAAGCACACATGTGAGCGAGTGCTCTCACAACTATTATTCCAGTGAGCCCTGCCTCCAGAGATCACCTTTTTTCAGAGGTGAAGAAACTGAGGCCCATGGGAACTCTATGAAATGTCTAGGGTCCTATGGCGGAATGGCAGGATTCTAACTCCACTTTCTCTTCCCTCTCCCTCAGTACTTTTCAGTGGCTGAAGGAAAAAAGGAGGCAGGAACAGGAAGGAGGAGCTTCCTTTGTCTGTGTGTATTCCCTTCTACCACACACCTCAGTTTCCAAAGGGACTTGACTTCAGTCATCTGGCAATCAAAGATGGAGCTGGCTACTGTTTCTGGGCCTTGGGATGATGCCACCTCTTCTGGAAGTTTGGTTGTACTAAGGGCATTTTATAGTGTGGGGCTTGGTATGTAAAGGCGAGCTCATCTTGCTCTCCGGGAGGCTGCCAAAGGCTCTGGCAGGGGTGAGGTGCAGTTTGTGTGGACTATTCTTTCCAAAGGGATGTGGACTGCAGACTTTTCTAGAAGAAACCTGGAGGAATTCCCAGAGGCCCATCTGCCAAATGCAGAATCTGGGTAGCTGGAGCCAAGAGAGGAAAGGGATTTCTTGTTCTGTGTGCCTTGGGGCACCTCTGTCTGAGGTAGCATAGGCCCCAGTGTCAGCTCTTTCTCAGACTCTTTCCTTCAGCTTGATTCTCCTGTGGTTTGGGGCCTACCAGGGTCTATATAGCAGTCTCTGTTTTTCTCATGAGCTTGAGAGCAAGGGGAAGTGGCTTTGCTCTTGAGGAGTGACAGCCAATGACAAGCCTTTGGGGCCTAGTTTTGGCGGGGGTGGGGGGTGGGGTGACAAGGCACTGTGTGAATATTCGCAAATCTCCCCCTCCTCCACCTACCACCATTGCAACCTTAGAGAAGCAGCTGAAGTGGAGAGAGTACAGCCAAAAGTGGCAGCCACCCAGATCCTGAGAGATGGGACAGGATGCACACCTCAGTGCTCTGAGCCTGTCTCTTAGTTGTCACCCACTACCTGGGAACTGTTCTGACAAGGGGGCATCCCCCACAGTGTACCTGAGTTGAGTTCCATGGGAAAGTGGCTAGAGCACTGCAAGAGCTCTGATTATGGTGCTTGGATCTAGTCAGGCGTACTTTGAAACGGTCCTGCGGTCTACTTAGACGAGCAGACCGGACAGGCTGACTGCTGGGAGAGTCCTACCATAAAATGAACTCTCTATATACAGCCAAAGAAACCTGGATATAACAGAGTCTTCAGGAATCAGTCTAGCTGCTGTCTCAGGAAGATGAACACTTCAGCCATTTTTTGACAGCTACCTTCCTTCCTGGACTTTGAGATCTCCCTCCCTCCCCCAACGAACTTTTTCCTCCTTAGCTCTCACACCTACTCACCATGTATGTCATCAGCTTCATTTCTCATTTTTTCATAAGTTCTCTTGCCCAGAAAGAACCTGTTTTACCCCCCTTAATTTCACTGCATTTTGGTGGGCCCTTTTCCTGAGTCTGAAAATTATCTACGGCTTCATCTCCAGTGGCCTGGGGAGCTGTAGAAGATGAGAGCCCAGGTGACAGTGGCTATGACTCCTGCCAAAGAGTAGGGAGTCTGTGGGCACCTTGGCGGGGTAGGCTAGTAGGGCCCCTGGAATGAGATGGCTCCCCGAGGACACGTTTGAGTAGACGCGATACAAAATCAGAGTTAAGGGAGGCAAAATTAATTATGCTCTTTGGGTTCAACTTGAACACTATAGTTTGTAATTCTCAAACTGAAGTCTGTGGATTTAACCCTTAAGTTCTTCAGTCTATAACTCTAGACTCCCAAAAGCCCAACTCAAGCTCTATATTCCAGAGTTTACAAAGTATCTTCCGTACTCTTACTACTCTAGTGAGCGTTGAGCCCCAAGCCCTTGCTTTGTGGAAGAACCCTCATCTACAAGCTTGGTTCAACCTCCACCTTCTAAGAGTCCAGGAAGGCATTGGTAGAGAGCGTAGCGGAGAGTAGGAAGGAGTGAGCGCTCCAAGATGCTCCTCACCTTTTTTTTCTGAGTAGGCTCCTTGTCACTGGCGTTGGAGGGTTTGCGACGCAACATGGTCCTCTACAGAGATGGCACTCCTGCTCTGTTCTTCAACGTGTTAAGACGCCAAAGTCTCTTGCTAAAGCCTCCCCAGCAGCAGCCAGGTGGCACGGCATAGACCGAGCCTTGAGCTGCTACTCTTACTGCTGCAGTAACAGCTTGGGGGTGCGGGCCATGGACACCCAGCAGTAGCAGCATACAGGAAACTTTGCCACGTGACCTGCTTCACAGCAATCATGGCCCTGCCGCCTCTAGGGGAGGAAGGAAGTCCCAGCTTCAGTCTCCAGAGATTCTGATGCAGACAGACCTTGAGTTGAACAGTCAGAGAAAAGCCCCAATCCTGTTGTCTCCGGTCACCCATTACAGTCCTTTTACGTTCTGCCTTATTCAGGCTCTAGACTCACTGACTAAACTTCAGAAATCAGAAGGTGAACAATCTCTCTGCCTGTTGAGTAAATGCCCCCAGTCAATTTGCATCTTCCAAGTCATTACTGTGATCACGATTATCATTACTGTCACCCCTGTAGCCATCATCTTGATGGTCACTACGCTACCATTACCAGATAGCCACTACTCCTCCCATGTGCCCCCCCCCACAGCCATCATCCCTCCTACCATCCCGATTGCCGTCAGCATACCTTAGCTATGATTGGTAAAGCTCTCATCTCTCAGATATTTGTACTTTTTCACCATCTTTATAGCAGTCACCTTTACAGATACTGCAATCATCTCTATGATGCTCTCGGCCCTAAAGCCTTCCATAGTCCTGAATCCACTACTCGTATAGCTGTCAATATAGCGACTATCCACATTTCCGTTAGCACACATATGGCTTTCGTCCTAGGTGAGGTGTGCCTCCACACAACAGTCCCTCAGCTCACACAAGAACAATTGAGAAATGTTTGAAGGCAATGAATGCTATGCCAACAACAGGTGCCTGCATTCATCAACTTCCTGCACCGCACTCCATCTTGTGGGTTACGCTGCTTGGCAGATGGTGATGGTTGTGGTGGTGGTGGTGGTGACAATGTCACTGTTGATTTACAGTGCTTAGGGGTCTCACCTCTGACTTAGGGGTCTTACTCACGCCAGGTAAGTTTGCTACCATTGAGTCATTGTGGTGATGTTTAAGTACTTTCAATGATTCCTGTTTACTACGAAGCAACTGGTAGGTATCATATACGCTTTATGAAATACAGATGAAAAATAATGTGAAACTTCAAAAAAGTCTCCAAAATTGGATTTCACACTGTTTAGATAAATATCCTTTACTGTTTTCAGTGTCTAGCACCTCTGTCTAAACAGAAATTTACTTCTTACAAAAAATAAATCATACTGTACAGGAGGCAGAACATTGGTTTGGGGAGATCTGGAAATATTTGAGGGACAGATAATTAAGGACATATAGAACTTTTTGGAGGTGATGAATATGTTTGTTTATTTTGATTGTGGTGATAGTTTTAGGAATGTATCCTCAGGAAAACCATTCCTAATTTTTAATATAAACCTATATTTCTCATGTTCAGTGTCTTGCTAAGTGTATCTCAGGCTAGCTTGAACCAGGATCCCCTGCCTCAACTTCTTGAGTGCTGGGGTTATAGATGTGTACCACCATGACTGGCTGAACCATTCTGGAACTGTGTGTGATTGTGTGTGTGTGTGTGTGTGTGTGTGTGTGTGTGTGTGTGTGTGCGCGCACTGGTGCACGCACACTCAGGACGCTTAGCTGTGCATGCATGTGTGGGGTCAGCAGGCAATGCAGGATGTCCTCTATTCCTTTCTACCTTATTTTGTAAGAAAGGGTCTCTCACCACATATGGAGCTCATGGTTTTCAACTAGGCTGGCTGGCTAGTGAACTTCTGGGATCCAGTGATCTCTGCCTTTCCCATCTAGTGCTGGAGTTATAGATGCATGTCACGTCACCCAGCTTTTATGTGGGTGCTAGGGACATGGACTCAAGTATTCGTGCTTTTATAACAAGTACTTTCCTTAAAGCGTCATCTTCCTAGCCTAAATGATACAATTTTTTTACATGACTGATTAGCATTCAGTTGTGTGAACCCACAATAATTATCTTGCCTTGGTTGCTTTTTTTTTTTTTTAACGCACAAGTACTTATTGAATGTCCTTAAAGTAAATACTCAGTCACATCTATAAGTTTATTATTAGGTTAAGTGTCTAGAGAGTTTGGAATTGCTGGGGTAAGGGATGTGTACTTTTTTTTCTTAATCCAAGATAGCTTTTATTCTTCAAATAAAAATAATTCTTCAAAGAATGTAGAAGAGAACAAGTAAGAAATAAACCCTCAAAGTGACGTGAAACTGAATATTTATTTTTGGTGAGGAGTATGTCTTACCTGGTCCATGCCTGGCCTACAACTTTCATTTCCTAACTTCACACATCATACTAAAGAAATCAAATGATGCACCTTTGTAAGGCTTTTGTTTCTGGAACACTTGTGAAATCCCGAGCAAGCCTGTCCCACATCCCAAGATGCTCTCGTGACTTCCTCCCTGGACCCTTAAGGCCTTCAGATCATCAGCTTGTGAGCTAAGGAAAGAAGGTCAAAGTCCATCTCTCTCAAGATAAAACCATATTTCCTCTGGCTCTAGTTCAGCCAAACTACCAGGCTGACTCATGAAAAGATTCTGCGTTCTACAGCCTTTCCTTATTGGCTTGAGTGTTTCAGTCTGGAAGTCTTTTCTTTACTGCCTAGGGGTACGGACATATCAGCCAGCTAAGGCTTTGCAGGATGTTTAGAAGCCTGAAAGCTAGAAGGTGGATGAGCCATCTAGCCTGTGGGAGTTCAAGTGTGATCCTAGGTAGGAGGTCATCCTCTCCAGAGTCTGGGATACAGTGTTGCTGGAGTTTGTCCAGGGACACCTGAGGTTTCCAAGCCAGGGGCATACGGAAGCTTAGGAGGCCAGGAACCTCGGAAGGTGGAAGCGGCTCACAGAACCTTCCGGGCCTACTCAGAGTCCCTGGCCAGGACTCAGGATGTGCCCGCTTCCTGTTTGCCCAGCCCCCAGCAGCGAGCACAGCTCACACACTAACCGCAGAACCTTCAATGCTGCCAGCAAACCAGGGTGGGCGTTGGGCTGCTGAGGCCTGGGAAAGGGGTGGGGGTAAAGTGGGGAGGTGAGGGCATACTGGACAGAATTTAGAGAGGTGACCGACCCCCTCAGACAGGCAGGGCAAGTGTTCTCAGCCCCTCCCTTTCTCTTCTTTTAGATTTGCATAAGACCCGGGCCACAGCCTGTGTTCTGGGTATCCATGGTCTCTCTCCCTCAAGCATACTTGCCTTCCTCTAGCCTTTCTTTCAGCAGATGACCCTGGCTAGAGTCCCAGTGGGTTAAGCTCCAGGAAGCTAATGGCTCCTAAATACTTGTTTAATAGGCTTCTGCACCAAATTTGCATTTTATAGGTTCCATTCCAGGTACACAAAGAGCTCAGCTAAAGTGGTGACCCAGGGCAGAATAGTTTAATGAATAAGGCCACCTTACACTTGATAACGGACTGACAGGCAGGACTCAGGAGCTTGCTGTGGCCACAGTCTCATGCTAGGCTGTCAAAGTCCCTTGTACCTGAGAGCTGCCATTGTAGGTGGATTGGCAGGTTCTCATTGGCTCCACGGTTGTTCTTTGCCAACAACGGCGTTAGACGATTCACAAACGTTCAGTTCCACTCCAACACTCCAGAGAAGCAAGGGCACTAGTTGAGGCTGGGATGAATTATTGCAAAGGTGTGGCCTAGAAGGAAGTATAAATATCAGGTGGAAGGACCTTGATTTAGCATACAATTGTGTGTGTGTGTGTGTGTGTGTGTGTGTGTGTGTCCATGTGTTTCTGTGTATCTGTGTGTGGTGTTTAGGATTATCTTGCTGGAAGCGAGGTGAGTCTGACCCCTCAGTGGTGGGTGTAGCAGTGCCAAAGACACTGGGCCCTTGAAGACTGTGTTCATACATAGCAGGCCCCCACCAGCATAGCCAGGGCGGTTCTCATTTGGTAGATAGATAGTGATGGGTGGGGTATTTAGGCCAGGTGGGATCCAGACACGAGGAGTTGCATTTCTTTTACCCTTGAATGAGTGAATCCCTGCTTTGAGGTATAAGAGTTTGGATACTGAAGGAATACCTACATTTGGAAAAATTTCCTCCCAAGATTCTTAGCTCACTTCCTACCCTCAACTCTCCCTTCACTCCAGCTGAATATTATGCTATACAGGTAACGTGTTGGGTTTCCAACAACCCCCCAAGAACCATTTTTCAGGAAGTCAAGGTACAGTGGGGTTAAGTAACTTATGACAGTAATTGATGGGAGCTGAGTTCTAAACACGGGGCAGGTCTTGGTCTGGGATGACACTATTAAGCATTCTGGTTAAGCCACCTCTAATAGAGTTTTTTAAAGGGGAGATGAAAGCTCTGTGGGACATTTTGTCATAGCCTTTTCTCCATGCTGGGATTATGCTGGGCTGGGTACAGGACTAGATGCCACAGGGCCGTCTCAAAGCAGGCCCAGAGAGGCATGAACAGGATGAAGAAGGCCTCTGAAGTCACATGATTTGCACTACAGCTGTAGTATGTGGGGCTGATTAAGCACAGATGACATTTAGGAAGGCCCTTGTCATCATGTCAAGGAGTAAACAAACTTTGCCTAGAGAGTTGTGGGAGGGATTTGAGGCGAGCCGATTTCTAACACCTGTCATGTAGAGGAACACATAATATGGCTAGGAATGGTAGGGAATAAGAAAATGGATGATTTGGATTCATTTGAAGGAAAAAATTTTGGATACTTAGCTGATACTAATTCGGTCTTTCTTTGTTAAGTAGAGGCCTTGTCTCTAGACACATCCAAGCAAAGATTACGCAGTCTCTTGTAATCCAGGGGGAATTCCAGGTGAAGCTAACCACCTTAGCAGCCGGGCCTGTAGTCATATTGTGTGCTTGTCTTAGGCAGAAAGAGTACAGACATGGTAACTGCAAGCAAGGGCAGAGGAGGCCAAGAGACAAGGGGTAGGAACCTCTTGCATCTATCTGTGCCTAACATCTATCATGTGGAAGATTCATGAAGGGCTTTCAGCTCAGGAACACTGTGGAACTCCTGCAGAAAAACAATCATATCTGGAGTTCTGAACTCTTGATAAGGTCTTGGTTTAAAAACAAAACCCACCTGCCGGCAGCTGCGGCAGTTATGCTCTGAAGAGGAGGCAGGGCCTTGGTGCTCAGAACAAAACATGCTATGACTCATTGGAGGGCCCTACCATGGAGGACTAGGTGTGGCTGGGTTGCTCTGCCTAGGACTCAGTTCCAAGGTTACCAGGACAAAAGTCTATGATCAGTGAGCTTCAGAGGGCAAGGGGACAATTTTGGAGGGCTCTAGGGATGAGGAAGAGAATACTTTACCAGTAAAGGAGGCAGATAGAACTGAATTCAAAATGTTGAGGGCTATAGAACCTTGGGCAAGTGACATCATATGTGACAAAGTCTTTGTGAAGATCAACTGACAACGTGGGTCTCATGTTTGTGTGTGTGTGTGTGTGTGTGTGAGAGAGAGAGAGAGAGAGAGAGAGAGAGAGAGAGAGAGAGAGAGAGAGAGAGAGAGAGAGAGAGAGAGAGAGAGAGAGAGACAGAGACAGACAGGCAGAGACAGAGGGACCAGGCTTATTATAGATCACCTACATGGAGTATTCATGGAACATACTTGATCCCTGGTGGATTTCTACCTTGTCAAGTCGCAGTTCCTGTGACCAAACAAGAACACAGGCAGCATGGCAAGTAAAAAGGCCTGAAGCTGCTTGGGACCAGCAAGGAGGGAAACCAGTTTTTCAGCTTCAGGGCCTTGCCACAGCCCACTGGGGTTTTCTCAACCATCCATCCTACCCGACCTAAGCTGCTTGCTAAGTTCCTGTTTCATAGAGAAACACAGAAGTTAAGAGATGGGCCAGCCTCAGAGCAAGGGCTGGCTGGGTGGAGGGTTGGGATGGGCCTCCCGCTCCCAGCTGCGATGAGCCATGGTGGTGCAGGGATGGACAGAGAGGAAACAGTGCCTACTAAATCTTCATATTTTTATATTTCTGAGACCCAGAGTGCCCAACTACTGATTTGAGGAAGTATCCAGTGAGGTGGTAAAATTCACTGCTGACGTGGGTTAAGTAGCAAAGAGTGGATAGCCCAGCCCCTTCAAGAAGCCCCAACCAGCTAGAGCCAGTTGACCTGCAGACTGAGAGCTGACTTCATTATCACTTGTAGATGAACTATGTATACTCCCCACGGCCATATTTGTGTATCTGCCAATTTGCACATATCCTTTTGAAGTCTGAGAATGATTTAAAGGAAGAGAATTTTAATATCAATACTTGAGGGCTGAGGTCAGAGGATGGCAGAATTCAAGGCCAATCTGGTGAACTACATAGGCCATGAGAATTATATACTAAGCCCCTGCCTCAGCAAAACAAACAAAAATGTGACTGAGAGCAGAGCTTGGTGGCGGTCTACTTGGGAAACCACTTGGAAGAGCAGAGCAGAAGGGTAGAGAGTCTAAGGCCAGCCTGGAGTAGATGGGGAACCTGAGTCTGAAAAATAGATCTCAGTAGCTTACCACTTTCATCAGAGTTACAGGACCTCAAACAGGTCTCCTTGGGTTTCAGTTTGTTCCCTAGAGGTTATATGGGAAGGACAGAAGAACACATTCGAAGTGGGAGAAGATAAAAGCCCATGCACCCATGCACCCATGCTAGGCCCAGTCAGTCAGTCAGTCAGTCAGTCAGCCCATTTGCCTGTCTGTCCCCCTCCTTCCATTCCCCCTCCCTCATTGCTTCCCTCCCTCCCTTGCTCTCCCTCCTCTGCTTGCAGAGCAGGATATAGCTCTCAGCTCCTTCACCAGCACCACACTGCCTGCTGCCATGCTCCCTGCCAGGACAATAATGGGCTAAGTCTTTGAAACCATAAGCAAGCCCTCAATTAAATGCTTTCCTTTATAAAATGAAAAAGAAAGAAAGAAAACCGGAGAGGAGTCAGCACAGAGCTGAAGCAGAATGTCTGGGATTGAATCCTGGCTCTGGTCCTAAACTGGCTGTATGACCTTGGGTGTGTCCTCTTTTTCTGTCTGGTCTTGATGCTCCTATTCAGGACTGAATATGGAACTTGCAGGGTTGGGTGCAGAATGGAAAAGTGGGGCTTTTTTATAAAAAGCATTAAAATTATGAAACAAGGCAGAGGATACAAGCAAAGCCAGCTTCACTACATAGTGACCTTGGGGCCATCCTGGATGACAAGAGGCTCTGTCTCAAAAAACAAAAACCAATGAAAAGATAAACAAAAAGGGGGAGAGGGAGAAAAGAATTGTGAGACAGGCAGCTGGGAAGAGACCATTAAACCCAGCTTGAGGCCCCTCTGAGCACAAGTCCCTGGGAAAAAAAAGCCCAGGTTACCCATCCACAAAGCTGACCCTTCAGCTACTTCAAGCTCAGTTGTATGGAAAGCCCAGGGGGGCTGCTTGCTGCTAGAGCCCTGCTTTCTATGACAGGCTCTGCAGCGTTTCTAAGGAAACTCGGGCTCTAGGGAGTATAGTTAGAAAAAGCTGAATTAGAAGCTAGCCCCAACAGCCTTTTCAGAGGGAGAGGGAGAGGGGAGGGGGAGGAGGAGGGAGAGGGGGGAAGGGAGGGGGGAAGAGGGAAAGGGAGGAAGGAAGGTAATTTGGGCCCCATCTACCACTGAAGGTAGCTAGTGCTAGGTGAAAAACAGCATTATTATCTTTTGTCTGTGTAGCTTCCTGGTTTACAGAATAATGCCACATCCGGGTCTTACAGGCCAGTTCTCTACCACCTCATCAGGAAGTTTGCATGGGTAGTTTACAGAACTAATAACCAGACTAGAGAGGTGACTTGACTTGCCCAAGGCCACACAGCTACTACAACTGAGGCTAGAAGCCTTAGATAGACACCTAACTCTCAGGGACAGGGAAGGACCCTTCCATATGGCCTGCTGCACAGCAACTCCTAATGATGTCATAGAAGCTCCTTCAGGTGCCTGTCTTAATTGTGTACACACTCAGCATCTCCCTGACCCTACAGTGCGGCTCTTAAAGAGGAGGGGTTGGGGTCTCAAGGTCTCAAGGTGGGAGGAGCTAGGCTGGCTGGAGTCCCTTCTAAGGCTGTTCATCTGAGGCAGGACTTAATCTCAAGGCCTTAGATGGTGACACAGGAGACTAAATCACAAGGAGAAGATTGGGTGGGGTTTCTAGGTTTGGCTTGAATGAGCTGCAAATGAGGTTCCGTTAGTGCTCGTGATTGGGAGACAGTCGGGAGCAACTGTCAGGGCACATAGGACAGGTTAGGGCAGGCTGGCCCTGGGAAGCAGGGCAGTACAGAATTTGCTTCTCCTCAGCTGTGTGAGCCCAGTAGAGCCTGCTTTCTCATTTGAAACGTGGCAAGAGTCACACCCCTCGTTTTCTTTTCAGAGAGCAGGTCCTTGAGCCATCTGATTGTTTGAATTCTGTTTCATTTGGCAACTTCATATAAAAGCCACCTTGAGCAAGTTGGTTGCCCTCCAGCCTCTTTGAAAATGAGCAGGATGCCAATGCCTTCTCGTGGCTTGGGAGGATAAAATGAGAAAATACACAAAAAGCTTTCTGAATGGTGGGACAGAATGCAATGATGGTAGCGAGGTTGGTTTGACATTTTAGAAGCAGTAGCTATCAGAGGCCAAGTGACACCTTAAACAGGCTTACTCACAACAGGTTTCTCAATAAGGGCAAAAACCCTTGAAGCAGGTGGGTGGGTAGTCTGTCTCTCTCTCTCTCTCTCTCTCTCTCTCTCTCTCTCTCTCTCTCTCTGCCCATGTTGAGGCAGAAGGTTGATATTTGAAATCATCTATGGCTCTTCTGTCTTATTCATCAAAGTAGGGCAGGTAGGGTTTCCCAGTCAAACCAAAAGTTTGCTTACTTGCTCTGGGGATGCCCTGTCTCCACCTTGAGAAACTAGATTTATAGGTAGGCCTCCACACCCACTTAGCACTTATACGAGTTTCTGGGGATAGGAACTCTGGTCCTCACCCTTGTGTAGCAAGTGCTTTAACCACTGGCCCATCTCTGTAGCCTCCATACATCATTATTCACATTTGGAAAATTAGGTCTTCTTAGCCCAGCCCAGGCAAAGACTCAGTCTGTTAGCTTTGTCCAACACCGGGCCCCTAGAAGCTTGGTTCTCACCTTCTATGTGCTCCCTCGAGACGAAAGAGCTGTCTGCAACTTTTATGGAGCATGCTTAACAAGTTTCCAAAGCCTCTCTGTCTCCTTCATTATGTTTCAACAACTTTCATGCAGGCTGGGGTAGCTGGCTGGGCATGGAATATATGCACATGAGCACCAGGCACGCACACACACACTAACACGCATGCCCATGAGCACATTCTCAAGCCCACGTGCTTCTCTACTGAGATTCTGGGAGCTTCACATCCCTGCCCCCACCTCAGCCTTTTTACTTCCTCCCCCACCACAAAAGCCACAGGTATCAGCAGCCTCCTGCAGTACAGCAAGAGCAGACACAATGCAAAACCAGAGGCAGGCATCTTTGCAAAGCTGTTTTAAGCATCTAGCAGGATGTGAGCCCAGGTGGCTAACGGCTAGTCAGGGCCAGACCAGAGAAAGCACTGATGACAATGGCTTCAATAAGTGAGGTGGGCCGAAATGTAGGGTAAGGGGCTTGACATAGTGCTCATGGGCAAAGGAACTAGAATGCCAGCCATCTGTCCCTACCATCGCCCAACCCCATCTCCTAACCAAGCCCTGAGTCTCCCCAGGCAAGCCACACCTTCTTCTTCTTTTTAAAATTTTTTTATTAATTTGAGTATTTTTTATTTACATTTTGATTGTTATTCCTTTCCTGGTTTCATTCCGCCAACATCCCCTAACCCTTCCCTTCTCATGGTGTTCCCTCCCCCATCCCCCCCCATTGCCGCCCCCCCAACAATCACGCAAGACACCTTCTTTTTTGAAAGTCAGTTTTCCCATCTATAAAATGGAGAAATCAGAGTCTTCCCACACAAGGTTAAGAGTCTTTTTAAAGATATGAGAGGGTTTAATAGCACTGTCATGGTGACTTCACCTTAGAAGATTAAAATGTTCCGAGTGTCAGGGGAGTCTGGGATAGCCCAGAACACCTTTCCATTCTCTCTTCTACTTCACAGTCTAAGTCCTGTGCCTTAACTCCCTGTGTGGTGGCTTGTTATGGGTGCATTGGTAGTTAAGGAGTTGTGGGGGGTTCACAGTTGGGGAGAGGACTGATACCCATCAACTGAGGTGTTCAATTGCAGGCCACAGTTGACTCCAACTTTTCTGTTCTCCATAATACTAGAGTGGTAGTTTGAGACCAGAATACACAGTCACCTCCTTCTCCAAAGATAGCAAACAGGCTACGGTAGGGGCCAGAGGCAGCTTTAGAAAGTCTGGAGTCAGTGTGGGTGGCAATAGCCCTGGCCTTCTCCAGTGAGTGGAGATGGGATGGAGCCCTGTGAACTATAAATAGGGGTATTACCCTATAGGGTCCTTTACTTTGGGAGAGAGGATCCCATGTAGCAGGCTATATGGCTCTGCTAGTCCAGGGCCCAGGGGTGGAAGTCCATGATGAGGTATGCACATCTGGGAGAAGATAGACTATGCTACCTAGGATCTGGCTCTGGAGGACGTTTAGGACAGTGGCTGAGCCATCAGGGCCCCGTGGGACATGTATGACACAGGGGAGAGGACAGCTGAGCAGAAGCAAATGAATCCCCAAACCCAACAGTCAACAGGAGAATCGGGGGCCTCTAGCAACTCCAGCTGAGGATGGCAAGGGCAGAGGCTACCCACATAGAGGCCAAGGACGTGGTATGAGGGGCCCTGGCTGACAGGGGCTCTGTGTGCCGCTCCAGCCATGCCAATTCCTCCAGCAGCTGGCGACTCTGCAGTTCTGGGCCTATGTTCTCACGGATGGTCTGGTAGTAGCGGTTCAGGTACTGAGCTGCAAAGGAAGAAGGTTTGAGCTTGCTGCCAAAAGATGAGGTCTTGGTACCATCTAGTCCCCACGATTGCAGCATCGCTGTGGAGTAGGGACCCAGCCACTTTCAGACCTCTGCTACCTTCTGGGGCTTGCCAGAGATAGTGTTCCTTGGCGGTTACTGAATGAGAGGAGGTTGCTGTCTGGCACAGTAATAAAAAGGAAGCAGAGTAGTCATCTCCATTTTACAAAAGAGACTGGTGCCCAGAATGGGGGAAGGAACCGCATCTTCCTTTTGGTAGCAGAGCTCAGAAGCCTAGTCTCAGATTCCCTAGGGCTTTACTAATTGAGTTGGGGCTTATTAGTCTGACTAGAAAGTCCTAGAAACTTTGGAATCTCTGACAAGCTGGGAGGATATGCTCCCAAGGAGTACCTAGGGTGCCACAATGTGGATCTTCCTGGTGAAGGGCAGAAGTCCTTGGGCTAGGGGGAAGAGAGGCAAGAAAGGCCTAGGGTGGTTGGAAGTGAGCGCTTCATAGGGTGAGGAGTAGGCAGTACTAAGGACACTTACCTGCTCTGGGGACAGCAGGCTGACATCAATGAGGTTTCGGTCATAGGGTACAAAGGATACCAATTCAAAAGTCAGGTAGGTCCCTGGGTACTGGAATTCCACAGGGAAGGGAAGAAAGCAAGAAAAGTGAGGGAGGTTGAAACACTGGCTGGAAGGAGTCAGGAGTACAGGGAACTGATCCTTGCCAGCTCTGGATACTGCAGCTAGCCTTGAGCCTTGCAGAGTCCCTTGTCTTGGCCAGTTCTTTTGTCTACTGCTCAGCATCCTACTTCCTGCTTCCTGAAATTTAGAGTAGACTCATGCTTGATTCTCAAAGTGTGTGAGCATCAACGGTGTATAGGGAGCACATTAACTATTTGAGCTGCAGGGAGTAATTCCAAGACCCACTGGAGGAAGAATCTCTATGGCAGGACCTTAGGACCTATGTTTAAATAATCTAGAAATGTTATTTCATCTCATCTCATCTCATCTCATCTCATCTCATCTCATCTCATCTCATCTCATCCCATCCCATCCCATCCCATCCATCCATCCATCCATCCATCCATCCATCCATCCATCCATCCATCTATCTATAGATATGGTCTCCTGTTGCCTAGGCTGTCTTCCAATTCACTGTATATCAGAACATGACCTTGAGCTTTTGATCTTTCTGCCTCTTACTTTTGAGTGGTAGGTTGACAAGACATGTCAAGTTCATTTGGTTCTGAGGATCAAACCTAGGCTATAACCGAGCCACATCCCAGTGCCCACAGGTACTAGAAGATCCCCAGGAACTCAAGTTCCAGATGGTTATAACTTAAATATGGATGCTGGGAACCCATCCTGGGTACTCTACAGCAGCAGCAAATGCTCTTACTGCTAAGCCATCTCCCCAGCTCAGGATCATTTTGAAAAGGGCTGTATAAGAGTCTAAAGTGTGGGAATAGAGCCTGATTTACTTAACCAGTCACAGGTTTGGGGGCTTTTGCAGTTGTTTTACTATTACTATCAGTGCTCCAAGTTGTTGACTATGTAAACATCTTGAACTCTTGGGACTATATCTGGAGCTTATACATCGGGTGGAGGGATAGCTGAAACAAAAGGCATAGAAACTCTAGTGGAAATTTCCATAGATATTGTTAAACTGCCCTCCACAAAGTTTGTCCCAATGTATACTTCTCTCAACAGTGAATGAGGCTGCTCACCATATCACATTCTCACCAGCACGGGACATTATCAACGTCTCTAAGTTTTACTAATCCGGTAACTGTATATACATATACACATATATATTCATATATACATGTTTTAAAAAGTCACACAAAGTAGATCCTGCCACACACACTTCTCCGTATCTTCCTCTAGTACTTTTACTTAGTACTAAACCCAGAGGAATGATATGCTAGTCTATTCATGTTTTGATATATACATGCTTAATTAAGAATGCTGTTGAGCATCTTTTCACATGTAATGAATTATTGTTCATTTTATTGAACTGTCTCTTCATGTCCTTTGCTCATTTCTCCCAGTTTTGATCGTATAGGAGTTCACAGTAAAATTAAGAATATTCATCCTGTCTTTGTTGCACTTAACTTGAAACATCCTTTTGTTTTGTTGTTGTTGTTATTGTTTTGTTTTGTTTTAAAGATTTATTTATTTATTATATATAAATACACTGTAGCTGTCTTCAGACACACCAAAAGAGGGCATCAGATCTCATTACAGATGGTTGTGAGCCACCATGTGGTTGCTGGGAATTGAACTCAGGACCTCTGGAAGAGCAGTCAGTGCTCTGCACCACTGAGCCATCTCTCCAGCCCTTGAAACATCTTTTAACTTTGGCTATGATATGATTTTCATACAGACATTTTCTATTTAATTTAGTTTTGAACCCTTTTCCCCATCACTTCTGGGTCTTTTCTTGAAAGGTCCTTTTCCACTTGGGAGTATAAATGAGTCTATATAGGTTTTCTTGTAGGCCTTAGTGGTTCTATTGGTCACCAGGAAACTTCAGTTCATCTGTCAGCAGGAGGAGGGAGCTAAGAACGAGTAGGAGTTATGTGGATATGATCAAGGCACATGGTACTGCTGATTCCATGCAGTGACTATGTGACAACAAACTGTCTTTGGTCCATCTGGAATTTTCTTTGCTGTAACAATGATGCCATTCCGTTTACTCCCCACAATGATTAATCATTCATTCCCTTGCCTATTTGTGGAGTGATTTGTCTCTTCTCTCCTGTGGCGAAACACCAGCGAACTCCCCATGTTTATGTGAATTGGAGGTTTATTAGAGGTTTATTTCTGGACTGGCTGTTCTGTTTCATTATTCCTGCTGTCTGTTTCCTCTCCAGTGCCACCTTGGTTTTGCTGGGATAGTTTATGCTAGGCTTGGATAGGTCTAGTTTTCCCTATTGCTCCTCAAGCTTTCAATATTTTTTTTCCTAGCTGCTTTGCATGTTTATTTTCACAAATAAACTTTACTATCATTGGTGAAGTCACAAAACTATCCACTTAACATTGAAATTGAGGTTGTCTTGAATTTATAGATCAATTTAAGGAGAATGACATGTTCATAATATCAAGGCTTCCTCCCAGAGAGCACCATTTACTTAAATCTTTTTTATGTGCCCTAGCCGAGTTTCTCTGTGTAAGTCTTTTAAAGTTTATATCCAGGTATTTCATCTGGTTGGTTGCTAAAATATCAAATCTTTATTTCTAACAAGTTCCCCTGGGGATTATTATGTGCACGGAGAACGGGTGATTTAGGCCAGGGATGCTGATTCACTTGGTGTGGAGTGGGGCCTGGCACTGATATTCAAAACAAAACAAAACAAAACAAAACAAAAACCCCAGCTTCCCAGATGATCCCAGTGTGCAGCATGAGAAACAGATTTATAGGATTCTTGAGGACCCGAGTAAGACTTCAGGTAAATTCATACTTGTACATCAAATGCCCCTCTCTTTTGGCCTTTCTTACTCCCATTCATCCCAAAGTCAGCACCATGTCATATGTCTAGCCCATGACATACCTTGGTCTTTGCTTCTACCACGAGGGCGACGTCTTCAAGACGGATTCCAAATTCCCCATCCTGGTAGTATCCAGGTTCTGAGAGACATGTATAGAGATGCTAGTGATATTAAACCATGGGAAAGATAGACCGATGCCGAGGTTGCCCCTAACACCTACCCACAAGTAACTGCAGAGCCGGGTAGCCTAGCTGCCTATGGTTTTGGCTCTGTCAGCCCCACAACTTGTTAGACACCAGGCCTCAAATCCTCTCAGGCAAAACTTGGACTCACTCTCTCCTTTGTAGTCTAGTTAAGAGGACTGGAGTCTACTTGGGGCTCTAATCTCTGTATGCCATTGTCCTATTACCCCCATATTTGATAGACAACTCCATAGTCTGGGTGTACATTTGGAGACCATTTCCCAAGGATAAAAGGAGAGTTATGAAAATCCAGGAATGTTGGCACATGCTTGAAATTCCAGTACCGAAGGGGTAGAAGTAGGAGAGCTTAAGGCAGCTTCAGCCATAGAATGAGTTCAAGGACAGTTTGTGTGACATAAGATGGTCTAAAAACCAAACAGCAAAAAAAAGAGGGTTTGGGCAGAGGACTTGGAGTAAGGGTATGATAACTGTTTGGGTCTAGATTTGGGGGAAAAAAGCAGTGGTAGAGCCCACTGCTCAGTATGCTCCCTAAAGATGGGTGCATATGACTGAACTCCCCAGATAACTCTACTCTGGGATTGGGTAGTGGGGTGGAGGGACTCATGAACCATACCGATGGAAGTGAACATGCCCTTGGCCATGGCCATGTTGTTATACTGGAACCCCACTGGCCCTGGGAAGGAAGATATAAGCATGGTTTTAGCTCTCTGTGTCACCAGCTTGGAAGTGAGCAGGTTCTGAGGTAGAACATGTAGCTAGAGGGAAGGTCCCAAGGTATGTCTAGAAGAACTTGTCATATCTGGAACTGGCACATAGCATACAGGCTTTGATTTTTCTTTCTCTGGGATATATGCCATTTAGTCAACAGGCTTTGGTTCTCTCTCTGGAATGACTACTGACAGAATTCTTCATTTAGCCCTTGGAGCATCTTTCCCCATCTGGTGACCTTGGGTGGGTCATACATTTAGGGGGGTAATTGCATGGCTATGAAAGGCTCTATATCATGGGAGAGGGTCAAACATAGGAGAGGGCTGAGAATATACTTACACTCATGCACGCAGAGGAAATTACCAATGCCGTGGCCTGTCCCATGACCATAATTGAGCCCAACTTCCCATAAGGCTCTTCGAGCAAAGGCTTCCACCACTCTCCCTGAAAGGGAAAAGAGATTGTTTCTGATCCATTGGCTGGACTTCAACTGTCTACCTTGGCCTTTCCTACTCAACTTCTAGAGTGGTACCTGAGGATGAGGGCTCTTAAGAGGACACTGGTGTGGGATGGAGAAAGGCTGATTGGTGAAGCCAGTAAGAATCTCTGATGAACCCAACCCAAACCCTCACTATCTCTAGCACTTAATACATTACACTCATTATCTGGACTGATGACTCATGACATAGGCCTTAGCATTTTGATAATGACTTCCTCTAAGAATTGTATATGACTTCTGAAACTCACAGTGACCTTCCCTGCCTCTGAGCGACAGCACTGGATTAAGAGGCAGAGGACTTGGGTTCAAGGCCCAGCACTCCCACTAATCCTATGTAGGACCTTGAGCAAGTCATTTTTCTTGGCTAGACTTTCTTCTTTATGTGAGAGGGATGGGCTATCCCACTAGCCTCCCAGGATAGCAACCCAAGCTCCATAAAATCAGAGCCTGGGGTGCCTGAGTCCAGTCCGATTTCTGAAATCTACCTGATGTAGCAGCAGGAAAGACAAGTCGGGACAGATCGATGTTTCCCATCAGCACACGCGTGTAAGCCTCCTGGTAAGAAGAGGGGAGGAAGAGGTGATTTGGAGCACAAGAGGAGGGGTGAGGGAATTTCCAGCTGCTTATCCTTAGAGCAGATGGGAATGGAGGCCCAGGACCAGGGGTAGGAGACTCCATGTGTTTCTGTTAGGCTTATATACAGGGGTCATTGTCATGTGCGGAGGAAGTGTAGAGAAAGGGTAGTGACTTAGTGGGTGGCAAGCAGTTCTTTTTCATCTCAAGTCTAGAATCCTGGCTTGGCCACTCACTGACTCTCTCCCCTCTCTGTACTTTGGTTTTCTCATTTTAGTAGGATGCTAATGGTTCCTGGTTGCTAAAGGCATAGGATAAGGTGGACTGACTACAAGTAGAAGGCAGTGAGCAAATGCTCAAGCAAACTTAGCCTAGTTACTCCTGTATTCCTCACAGGTAGGCTTGCAATTTGCTATGTAGCCAAGGTTGGCTTTCAACAGTAAAGCCTCCTGTCTTTACCTGCCCAGTATGCGCTACCATGCCTTAGCAACTTCCTTTAGTTTTTCTTAAGGCCTGAAGTTTGGGTTGGGCCTGATCATGTGGCAGAACAGGTTTCCTGTTGGGAGAGAGAGATAGGCAACGGTGACCTATTCTGGTCACTGCTAGTGGCCATGTGGTCACTTCCTTTCCCCATACTCCTGCATTGGCTTGCCATTTGTGGCTCAGAGGAAACGGATTCCTCAACAGGCCAAACTATGAGTTCCTGGAGGCCCGTGAAGCAGGAACCCTTCTGGGTTCCTGGCCTGCTGGTTGCATGCAAGCAGCTCCCTAGCCCACCCACTCTAGCCGGTGTCTCAGGTTCCACTCCAGCTGAGCAGTCCTCCCTGTTTTCAGACCAGCTCTAGCTCCTTCTGATCTGTGAGATGCCCTGTGCTATTTTTCTCTGCTAGAGATAGCTTTCCTCCCTTCTGCAAAGGACAGGCTGAACACACAGATGGCCAATGTCTAAACATTCATAGACTGACATGGCAAGAGAGTACACATGGTCTGAGGTCTTGGTGGTACTCCGACTTTGCATTGGCTTTCCTGGTACTTGTTGGGTGACCTTGGGCAAACTACATGACATCTCTGAGCCTCAGTTTTACTCCATCAATTTGAAAGGGTTCTTGATGAGGGAATGAAGGGAAAAATTTGGGCCCAGTACTTACCTTTTGAAAGGCAGTAGGAGTACCCCAGTGTACTGTTCTGGTGATATCTGTGGTCCCATCCCTGTGGAGAGAGGGAACTAATACATCTAATTCTGCTGAGTACTTGGGAGGAAGGTGCTTCCTGTGTATTTTCTATTGTTTGTTCCAACTGAGGTTTGAGAGACTGGGCTGGAAGGGGACATGGGAAAGGGCAAGAGGAATATAGAGGACTGGGCATGGTGGTGCATGCCTGTAATCCTAGAATGCATGAGGCTGAGTTAGGAAGACTGGGATTGCAGTGCCAGTATGAGTGACACAGTGAGATCATGTCAGAAAGAAAGATTGATGAATGGGAGGGGAGGAAGGGAGGATAGGTATCACCATCAGAATCACATCTCAGCATCCATGTAACAAAAAGACTTAGTAGAGTTCTTAAGGTAAAAGTCATTATGTTCAGGGCATTGCCTGCCTGCCTGCCTGTCTGCCTGTCTGCCTGCCTGCTTGCCTGTCTGTCTGTCTGTCTGTCTATTTCAATAAATTACAGATGGAAGACTGAGGTTCAGAAAGGTGACATTATCCTAACATTCCCACAATCATAGCCATTTATCATTTATAGGACACTTCTGGATTTCCTCAAAGAGGACAGCAGAGCAGGCCTCCTTATTAAAGATAAGGCCTCTGAAGCCATTAGGCAGTGAGGTCATCTCCCTCCCCAAGATTTGGTTAAAGCCAGGCTGGGGAAAATGCTGACTCCTCATAAGATGCTCTTATGAACGTGGCTTGGAATTCCATGAAATCGAAGCCAGAGACAGCAGGTCCAGCTCACAATCATTAGCTGTAGTTGTTAGGCACTACACATACCCATCCCATGGGGGAGGCATGGAGAAAGGGTCCCAGGACTCTGGGGTTTCTTGCGAGTAGGTCATGGGGCAAGGGGAACTTCTTCCTCAGGAAAGAAGAGGAAGTGAGGTGACTATTTCCTTACCTCACCCTCTTCTGAGCATGCCCCAACCCAACACGCCCCCACAAATTTACTTCCTCTTTTGCAGCCATCTCAAGTTCACCCAGCATCAAACTAGTGTTACATACAGGCTGCTAAACGGAGCACAAAGCAGGCTGGCTCCCTAAGAAGTGTGCTATGAACAAGAGTCTCTGTCCTCAGTGCATTCACCCTTCCCACAGCATAGAAGTTGGGAAATCCAACAAAACTGTGAATGATTAGCCACACATTTCAAAGGAATATGGTTAGCTCATTAGGCATGATTGTCACACTAGACTGTGTAGGTTGACACTGTACAAAGGAATCACATCTAAAGGGCTCCGTCTTTTATCTGCCTCCCTCTCCAACATTACATGGTCACTCATCTTGCCACAGGGAATGAGCTGGGTTTGATGACTCTGATGTGGGCTATGTCTAGGGCTTGCATGAGTGGGTGAGAATATAGGTGTTCATGTTTGTGCAGCCAGGCAGATCTGTGTAAATAATTTTCAGACTTAAAAAAATTCCTCAGCAAGTAGAGTCTTTTTCTAATTCTTACCCAGGTGCTGCATGAGTGCTCCCATTATTCTAATCTCTGTGTGTTTTCTACTGTTCAGATGCCCGCAATGAGAACACGAGAAGGCTGCTCAGGGCTTATTCAATGCAGTTCCCCACTTTAATCAAATGAAGACCTATGACCCAGGAAAGCTAGCTTCAGCCAGTCTCAGGAAGCCCATAATGTGTGAGCTGAGAGCCAGGCCAAGGCACGATGGGGTGTACATACCAGTATTGGCCTCCAGAATCCACCAGGTACATCTCATCTAAGGACAGCTTACGGTGCAGCTCTTTTGTTGGGCTAGGAATGAAAACAAATACTGAGAGGAGATACTCTGAATCCTGCACTAGGCAAACTGGGTAGAGCTGAGGACAGGGACTGAGGAGAAACAGAACTCCCTTTACTTGAGAGGCTAGCCTTCCAGGCTCTCTGCTCTGGGGAAATAGCTATCTTCCCCCTCCCCCAAAACCCCTGGGAAACACTTGGCTCCAGCTGCAGCTGCAGCTGGTGTCTTCAGCACACTTCTGTTTATCTTGCATATGGCCAAGCAAGACCTCGATCCTTGAAAGAGGAGCTAAGAGTTTCAGAGGCTACTTGGTTTGGCCATCTCTCCTCACATAAGAATAAGCACACAGAGGTAAGAGGTTCACAGGAAAGCAAAGAGGTTCTGGGCCTGAACTTTCTTTCTCTGTAAATTCTTGATGCATCCAAGAGGGCCCCAAGGATCTAGGGCACAGGAAGAGAGGGGACTTTAAGAATAGGACTGGACAACAATATTTTGGGGGATTGAGGTATATCAGCTCCATCACTCTCTAGCTTCCATGGGAAAGGCTTGGGGAGGCATAAGGGAAGGGAACTCTTCGATACACCAGGTCTTTCTCTGGAGGGCCTCTGATTCCTTTTCTATCAAGTCTAGGCCAACCTGATGCATCTGGTTAGTTTGGTCCAATGTTATCAGGCAGGCCTACTGTGGTTTGTTTTCTGTGAGACCAAGTATCTGACTAACTTATATATTGCACTCACTATGATTGACAGAGGCCTTTTCTATGTGGAGTTTTGTGTGATAGTCATGCCTGAAATCACAAATTGCTAGCCAGACTGAGTTATGAAGAAAAACCCTGTCTCAAGCTAGCTGTAGTGTTGCACACCTCTAATCCCAGCAGTTAAGAAACACAGTCAAGAGGATCAGGAGACCCAGTCTTGACTACATAATGACTTTGAGGATAGCCTGGGCTAATGAAACATTGTCTCAAAAAAAAAAAATCCAAACAATCACAAACCACCACCACCACCACCACCCCCACCACCACCACCACCACCAACAACAACAACCAAACAGAAAAAAAACCTCCAAAACTAACCAACCCACCAAACAAACAAAAAACCCCTAAGCCAATAAAACTATTTCAGAAAAACAGGTAACAAAAATTAACAGAAATAGCTTCTAACAGCATCTATGCTTTCCTTGAACCATGAAGACCCCAGAAGCACTCAAGCACTCCCCAAATTTCTGCTTTTTGGGAACAAAAGCCATACTCAGGCCTTTTAATTTCAAGGAGATTCCAAATGGCCAAGGAGTTCCTTCCTTGACCACCCATAGTGTTGAAGGTCTCAAACCTTGAATATTGACTCAAAGCTCAGAACATTCCCATCCCAACCCAGGCCCTCTATACCCACAACCATGAGCCCTGCTCACAAGCGCTGTGGAAAATCCCTTGTTCCGAAGTTACCTGTAATGGGCCAGGGCGGCGTTCAGGCCACTAGCAGAAATGGTTTCAAAACTGGGTCCAGAGGAGAAGTTTTCATTCCTAAGGAAGGCAAGGTAAGGAATGGTCAGAGACTGGCCCAGGAACTAAGCTGTGACTGGGATATGTCACACAGCAAATGCCCAGCTGACTTCACCCCAATCTGACTCCCTTTGCCTCTCCTAGCCCCACCTCCCCTAGCTTTGTCCTATCACATATAGAGAGGCCATTCAAGCACAGAGAAGATAGATTATGGACACCAATTCTTCTCCTTCTGCCTCTATTTTACTTATGAGAGAGAAGAAAGGTAGTTCTCTGTGTCTGAAAACCATCCCACCCGTGCGCTATGTTTTGCATCTCAACCCTAGATGCTATTCAAGAAGCTTTCTTTCTACTGAAAGCTCCCAAGTGTCCCAGGGCCCCCCTGGCCTAAGCAGGCCTTTCCCAGGGAGAGCAAGCCGTGTCCGAGGCATTCGCTAGGGGGTGCTGTTGGGTTGTCCCGCTTTCAACAGGGCTGGAGAATATCTTCCAACACCCCCAAGCACAGCTCCCAGACCACCCACGAACCTGTCAATCTCACTTCCAAATACAAGCAGGATCTTTCTTCTTCCTAGGGAGACTAATTACTCCTCACTTCCCCATCCCCCACCCCCGCACCAAAAGATAATAAGTTCAGTACCGTCGTAACTGATCAATGTGTTCTGCCCCAGAAAACTCATCCACCGTGCCTTTGGGCACGTTCTTCTCCAACCAGACCAAGTACTGGATCACAGCCACAGCGTCCCGCACCTGAAGCGGGAACAGTGACTAAGGCGGGCCAGAGTGGCAGCTTCCTCTCTTAGGGAAGCCGATCAGATAGCTGCCCTGGGACTGAGTGCTTTGAAAACATAACAATTTTACTGGCTACTGGGTAGCAAAAGGATTCTCGTTACTGTTTATATCTAATCAGAGTGTGCTCATGTTTTTAAAAGCCTTCTTATCTTTATAAATACACACTGAAGCGGTGACAGTAGAAATGAAACGACGTGTGGGATTTGCTTTAAAATAACCCAGCAGCAAGGGGTGGGAGGGGAGGGTCATGCACAGAGGTGGGGTGGGGAGGGCGGTGTTAGAGGTGAAATAGCTTTGGGCATGACTTGATTATTGAAGCTGGGTAATGGGAACATAGGGAATCTTAGGCTATTTTCTGTTCTGTAGTATACGTTAAATTTTTTTTTCTGAAAAAAAAAAAAAACTTTCCAAATAAGGTCTTTTATCCTAATGTTAAGAATCTTCTCTTGCCAGGCACAAAATTGTTATGCTGACAGTTACTTAATACAGGCAGTGTTTGAAGCAATGCAATCGCCACGTGTAATATCTACATATCTATATAGATATAAATAGAGATATTTGTTGCTTCTTGCCTTCTTTTAGAGACTTCCTCGGGCTTCTGCCTGGAAGGCATTATAACTCATCAGACAGACCTCCCAACAGACCCCCCAAAGGACTTACGTGGCTGCCTTTCAAGAGAGCCTGCTCCTTGCTGTTCTTCACAGCCTTGATTAACATCACTGGGGAGTAGGTCTCTGTCACGAGTTTTTCCTGTTGAGAACATGAACCAAAAGATGGACTAGAAGCACCGTCCAAGGTAAGTGGTGCTTTTACAAAGGGCAGAGAGGAAGTCCTAGCTAGGGTGAGACTGTAAGACTTGCTGATCTCTTTCATGGCCAGGTCCTCTCCTTTGGCTGCTTTCTGAATAGGTAGGTCTTTCCTAGTTTTCTGCATATAGGTTTCCTTGATGAAAATTGTCCTGGCACTAGCAGTCAGGTCTGGCATGTTGGAGTTCACAGGCTGTTCTATCGTGAAAGTTTCTTACACATATCAGAGTGGTTCCCAGGCCCCAAGCATATACTATGGTAGCCAATGGGCTTCACAAGTACTATATCCTTGAAGTCATACAACTCTTATAAGGGCTCAACCTCATGACCATTTTAAAGAAACAGAGATCTAGACTGACTGAGCTACTTGTCCTCCTCCTCCTCCTCCTCCTTCTTTTCCTCCTCCTCTTCCTCCTCCTCCTCCTCCTCAGTCTTCCATCAATGAGTTCCAAACAGCTACACAGTGCACATTAGCTGACTGACAAGCTGGACCAATGGCAGAGGGGTCCCATTTAGACAGTTATGTCTGAGCAGAAGGAGGCCAGTGATCATAAACCTACCTTTGGTATCACTTATAGACCCCATAGGTGGTATAGCTGATCCCAATCAAGATTTTCACATTGCCTGAAGCATAGGCCTTCACACCGTCACGAATTTGACTGTACTCTTCAAGTTGCACACACATGGGTAATGTGCAGTTTGTATTCGGGTACTGCAGGGTCTCCAGGCTAAAGCGACTCTTGTTGACAAACAACCTATGTGGAGAGGGAAGACCAGGAGGGTCCTGAGTGCCTGCCTACTAGGGGGAACACATGGAATTGGAAGCATATGGGGGTCTTTTGATTCCAAAGGGTCACAGGGAGCCGACATAGAGAACCAGGGGATTAGACTTGGGGTTAACTGGGACTTCTAGTCAGCGGGCCAGAACAGCTAGTGGAGGTTTCCTAGGAGAAGTCTGCTGTGGTAGGCACCCAAAGTTATGAGTAGCCTGAAGGCTGTGACCTCAGTGGTACAGGATAGGGTGGAAGCCGGGGGAGATTCACAACAGTAAGCCGAGGAGAAGCTGTACCTGATGGAAGAGTCTGTGAGCAGTGTGTAGGAGTAGAAGAAGGGGTTATAGGGGATGTCACTGCTACGGAGGTTGAAGAGCCCTGGAAAAGAATTGATGGGATTTTTTGAGGTCATTCTGAATGGGGGCAGCATTTATGACACCTGTGTTCCACTATCTGTTTTGGCTTCAAGATTACTACTGACAGCAGTTTGTGGCATCTGCCTATGAATGCTTCTCAACCTTTTTAGAGATCCTCAAGCTGCTGAAGAGAGCTATAGATGTCTCCTCCATAAAGAGAGGTGACATTAAGCACTAAGTATTGGGGCATCCTCCAAATGTCTGAAGCTCAGCCATAGGAATTGGGCGGGAAGTTTTCAGCCATGTGGGAACAGAATAGGATTACTCTGGGTATCAAAGTTGGGACTCTGAGTGGCCTAGATGACAATCAGGGTTGCTGCTGGCTTTGTGGACCTTCGTTCTCCTAAGAAGACACAATTACCCTGTTGCCCTGGCCAGTACATTTCACAGGTAGCCTGTGGGCTTACCCACTTGCTTGGAGCTCCCTGGCTTCCTTGTTCTGTAGCCCTGAGCAGCTACTCTCTCCTACTCTAATCTCCCACAGACTATGACCACAGAGCTCATAGGAGCTGGTGAATATGTTCTTATTTTAGGAAAATCTCTATGTCACAAGGCCCAGGAGGCTTGGGACTATCGGACCCACTCATGTTCACAAATCCCCACTCACAGGCTGTCTCATCGAGTGCGGATAGAAGGACCCCAGTTGGAGCCATGGTGTGGTTCTGCATATAGCTTCGGATGGTGGATACTTTTTCCTGCCAAGTGCTTCCTAGAAGCAAAGGAACCCAAAGAAAGTATGAGTGACATACATTGTCTTTGGCACAGGGATCCTGAGAAAATCCCCAAGAGTAGTAGTTTTTCTTTATTGCCGGTGGAAGATATGGAGCATTGAACATTGAACAACTACTCTGTGATTGAACTACTCCAGCCCTCTATATTTCCAAAAGCAGTAGAATTCTATCACCAAACAAGATCTGACTTTTGTTATTCATGACTTGCCCCCTAACCCAGATGGGGGCTTCAACCACAGCCCTGCTATTAGTCATCACTGGGTGTGATGGTGAGCAAATTACTTGACAGCTCCGTGTCTCATTTTGCGAATCTGTTAGATGAGGTTGGGTTGGAACAATAGTATCTAACTCAATAGGTTTGCTACAAAGATCAAATGGATGGACATTTATAAATCCATAGAAAGGCATTTGCTAAGTCTCATATTGCTTTTTTTTTGACCTGTCAAAAAACATATAGAGAGAACAGAAGATTTGCTATAGAAGAATTGCATTTAACTTGGCCCAGCAGTAACTCCAGCACTCAATCAACCAGCCATGGATACTGGACTAAGCACGTCTTGTGTGTTGTTTTAATTCTTGTACCTTCCATTTTACAGATGAGGTTTCAGACAGGTAGAATGAGTTGCTTGGAGTTTCATAGCTGAAGAGGTGCAACTGGGATTTGAACCCATATCTGTGTGATGGGCCTCACCTACATTCCTAATCTGCACTAATATATTGAGCTTTCTTACTAATGCTTTCACTCTTTAAGTGGTCTTTAAGCCTTGTCCAGTGCTTTCCTTCCTAGAGTGCTTGTATCTAGGTTCCAGGTTCCAGGAGTTCATATTTTATCTCCTTTTCTGCCTCCTGCAAGGCACTGAAAGTCTTTCTCTAGACGGTACTCGGGAAAAAATTGGCAGAATGTCATAAGCATTAAGAGTCATACTTGGGCCCAGATACAGAAATGATAACTTAATGGTATTAAAAAACTTTATGCAAATGGGTAAAACTACTCAACTAGAACCAAAAGCTTTGCCTCTGATATATTTTTAAAGTTTATTTTATTCTGATAAAACAAGACATTTTAGTCTTCATAAAGTACACAATTCAGCTGGCTTTCAGTATACTCACAGTGTTGCACAATCATTGCCAGTATCCAATTCTAAAACATTTTCAACACCCCCAAAGGAAACCTATTAAGGAATCCCTCCTCATTTCCCCTCCTTCCAGCCCCAGGAAATCACTCTACTTTCTGTTTCTATGAATTTGCCAATGCTGGGTGTTTCATATAAATGGAATCATACAAGTTGTGGCTTCTTCCACTTAAAATTATGATTAAGATTTATAAGTATTACTTCGTATGTTGGCTCATGACTCTATGGGAGGCTGAAATAGGTGGATCACTGTGGGTTTGAGGCCAG
Source organism: Rattus rattus (assembly GCF_011064425.1). Taxonomy (NCBI): domain Eukaryota; kingdom Metazoa; phylum Chordata; class Mammalia; order Rodentia; family Muridae; genus Rattus; species Rattus rattus. The sequence continues at coordinate 110,287,865 of NC_046172.1, forward strand.
TTTGGGCAATATAGTAAGTTTAACTTCAGCCTGGGCTATGAAGTGAGATCCTGTCCCAGAAACAAAACAAAACAAAACAAAACAAAACAAAACAAAACAAAACACCCAACAACTTATAACCCACAAAAGAAAGATGTGTGACTATGATCTATTTTGAGAAAACAGAATCACACACAAATGATCCGACATGTGCGTGGCTAACTTTTCATGTGCCAGCCACTCCTTTGCCTTTGCCTCGCCACACCACCTTTAACACCTAGACATGGCTGGAGAGGAAAATTCAATTTCGTCTAGGCATCTTGAAGCTGAACTCTGTTCTTTGGCTTCCAGGCTAAGCTCTGACTCCAAATGGCTTTTCCTTGAAGACTAACGATGTCTCAGCGTCTCCTAGCTTATGGGAAGTGACAAAATCAACATGAATTCTGTCTCAATCTTTTAGAGCCTTTCTTTCCATTTTATCCTCACCTTTGCCTGGCATAATGGAGCCCCTTATATCTGAGTAAGATGAGTGGTATTTATGATCAAACACTCACAGATAGCAAGTCTCTCCAGAAACTAAGTCAAGGTGCACAAAGAATGTTTCGGAAAGTTATATTGGAACAGATAAAAAAATTGGACACTGTTTCTACTTGTTTCATCATAGCCACAATTTTGAAATTTCCCTCTTACTTTCTCGACTCCTGTCTAAATCAGAAATAATATGTGGATTTGTATGAGGAAAGGGGGTTTTCAGATTGCTCAATGTGACAAGAAATGCAACTCCATTGGCCCATTCAGAACTTCCAGGGAGGTCAATGACCAAGACCCAGATTCATAATAGGTCCCCTAGCCCTGGCCAGAATTCAGTTATTGCTTACAAGAATCATAATGCAAACTGATCTTTTCTATCAGATTAAGATAATGCCGATGAGGTCTTGGTTACAGATGTTAGACTTTTCTGGGTCAATTAACCTTCTTTTGTGGTCCAGCCAAAACCCTCTTCTGTGCCACGACCGACACTGAACTTAGTCATTTACTTCTTCTGTTCACGTCAGTTCTGTCCAAAATCTAAATCCCTCATTAGAGTAGAACCAGAAGTAAAAGGCTGAATGAGTCAGTCAGTTTCCACTACCAGATAAAGGAGTACGATCATGGGTCTTCTCTCTTAAGAAAGTTTTTTTTTTTTTTTTTTTTTGAGGAGTGGGAGACAGAGTGAGGTGATAGCTGAAGAGATGACTCGACTGTTAACCACACTGGTTGCTATTCCAATGGATGTGGACTTTGATTCCCAGCACACGCACTGCAACTCAGACTCCAGTCCCAGGGGGGTCTAATGCCCTTTTCTGGCCTTCTCAAGCACTGTATGAACCTGATTGCACAGACAATATGCAAACATGCAGGCCAAGCATCCATACACAAAAAAGTATAATGAAAATCTTAGTTGTTAAAGAAAAGGGTTTTTTGTTGTTCTAACTTTCTTTGACTCTCCTGTTCCCTCCTTTTCTGCTGTACCCTTCTTCATATGCTAGTAATGTTTACTTCAGTATTTTCTAAATATGGTCTGGCACCTTTGGACTCTGTGAGGAGAGAGAAAAAAAATCTACATTTTTAACTAAGCACCTCAGGTAGTTAGTCAAACATTACTTTGTTGCCTTGGTTAATGACATTTTCAAGGGGAAAAAACCATCAGCTGCACTGGAAATTATGCTGGTAGGGACCTTTGTTCATACATAATTGGAAGGAGAATAGGCCTATGGAATCACCTGTAAATTCTTTTGGCAGGGCATAAATGGGTTGGCTTGGCACTGGGGGCCTCTCTGACCCCCATGCCACGTCGACAAGGTTGGTTGTAATGGATAACAGGTGTCTGTTGGAGTCTTGGAGTTCTTGATCATAATTTTCCCAGGAATCTGCAGAGATAGAAAGGAGTCAGTTGCCCCTTGTCCATTAAAACTCAGGAAAATCTGGTCTAGGCAAAGTTAGTCCTGCAGCCTTGCCTTCGATTGGCTCCTATGGTTCCAAAGTCTGAGGTTCCAGCCCTCTGAAATGCACATCTCTCCTTCACAGTGTATCTTCCATCTGTCTATTCCTGCTTTTCAAACCTAACTCCACCTTGGTGCCGTCCACTGTCAACTAGGTAATTTTGCCCTTCTCTGCCCCATTCCCCACTGCAGTACTACAGATTGAACCCAGGACCTTGTGGATGTGAGGCAAGCACTCTACCACTGCATTATATACCCTGGTCTTTTTAAAGTGTCAGTTATGGGGGCAGTCCTTCTGAGGTACAAGCCATTTTTATTAGGATGTAATGGCACTGTTCAGGGCATTGGATAGGCTAACAAAGAGGTTAGTTTGGAAATAGGAGCCTTTCAATGAATATTCATGAAGTCTTTGATGGTATGGGCTATCCATCTGTCTGGGGCTCCAGAAATTGGGGAGCTGTATTCTCTGGAACCCCGATTTGCTCAAAGGCCCTCCACACTTTTTTACTCTACTAAGATACCCTTCAAAAAATGTTTTTTTAAAGAGATCCGGCACCTGCCAGGATTGGTAGACTCCAGAATCTGAAGATGGTTCTGGGGGTTAAGGACATCCCAGACCGGGCTGGAGATGGTTTGAAGCGTTAAGAGCACCCAAATCACTTCTTCCAGAGGTCATGAGTTCAATTCCCAGCAACCACATGGTGGCTCACAACCATCTGTAAAGAGATCCATGCCCTTTCGGTGCCTCTGAAGACAGCTACAGTGTACTTATATATAATAAATAAATAAATCTTTAAAAAAAAAAAGGATATCCCAGACCTGTTTATCCACTAGATCGTAATTATTCCAAGTCTTCTAGGTTGGCTTTCTGAATTCATGCTTTTTACAAAAATTTGGAATCACTCTTTTAACATATTTTTATTACACAATCCATGAATATCTCTTTGTTGCAAAATATTTCTACAGCAGCAACTTCAAGATCCCCTCTCCCTAAGCAAATATGCGTGCCTCCCGGGAGGCTGAGCCACCTTGGCAGCTCCCACAAATCCAGAAACTAAGAGAAGAACATACCAACAGAAAAGAGGAAGGGGTCAAAGCCCACATTCTCTCCATCAGGGACTTCAGCTAAGATCCAGGCGACAATCGACGAAATGCTAACTGAAAGATGGGAGGGAACACAAAAGTCACTTCCAAGACCAGTGAGTGCCAAATGGCATAGGCGCTTCTGTCTGCCACATGTGTTCTTTACGTCTGCTTCAAAGATCAGAGATGCCCTCCTGTTTCCTGAACTTCCCACAGAGGCCATGCACTATTGTACAGACACCCACTCACCTGTAGTTCCCCAAACCTAGTCTAGGGTCCAGGGCTGGGGGGACAAATCCATGGGAGCCTTCTACCTTCCTTATGGAGTTCCCAATTGCAGTCCATCTGCCTCTCGGCCTGAGTCCAGTAACGACTATCGGTCCAGACAGTTGCTTTTTTCTTGGTCACCACAGCAGTACCTGCAGCAGAGTGGAGAAGTCTAGAGGTGAGGATAGAGAGGAGTGAGACTTTGTTGTACTAGCTCAGTCCCAAGGGGCTCTAGAATGAGCTTCTCCCCCTACCGAGGTAGGAGATGTTAAAGGCATTCTTGAGGAAAACTACGAAGAGCTCATTGGGCAAACCATCTCTGCTTTGTACTATTGGTCCTTCTAGAGGGAGGGCCTTTAGAACTTTAAGTAGGAAAAGAATCTGGTTGGCTCCTGCCAGTCCAAAGGAACTAATGCTGCACATGCGTGTTCTCAAGAAAGATGAGGGCTGATAAGACATCAAACTAGGTGCCTCCCTGAGGGCTGATGGGGAAGATAAACAGAGCAACTGTGGTAGAGAGAGTAAGGGCTCACAGTGTGTGTTGGGGATGAGGCAGAGCACCTTGAGGATCAGGAAGGAATGTGTGAGGGTCAACAAAGGAAGTTGCCTTTCATTTAAGGGAACAGGATCAGGCCCTTCAGAAACGGAGAGGAGACCTCATTAAGAGCTATGTTAATGTCACAGTTGCTGCGTAGAGTGATTTTGTAAAAACATCCCAAAAGTAAAAACTTTATCCCCAAATGAACTATATTATGTAAAAAGGAAGAGCAGGCTTTTTGTCAATAAATGTGGAAGTAGCAATTGCTTCAGAAATCAGCCCCAAGGAATGCTAGGCTAGGCTGGCTGTGGCAGAGGCAGCAAAGCATAGGAAGGAAAGCAGAGGCAGCTCCTGTGTGGGAGTGTGGCCAGTGGGGTCTGAGGTATTTGACCTGGGGAACATGCTAGGTTTGTGGGGGTGAGGAGAATGAGAATGAATACCAGCCCATGGTTTTGGATGCAGGGGAAATGGCCAACCCGGGTCCTCTGTAACCAGCTTAGGTCTACCAACAGAAGCAGTGAGGACAGATAATGGCTCTTACCTGCAGACCCTGTGAAGCCAGAAATCCATGCTCGCCTCTCATCATGTTTGCCAATATACTCACTCTAGGAAACCAACAATACCATCATTAACTTTCTTCACGGACTCAGGTACCAAGAGGAAGGCCACAACTACATCTTAGATTTTTAAAATATCATGTCTTCTTTTCCAGTCTATCACACTAATTGGATATTGCATAAATCACTTTTGTACAGGGCTTTATCCATTGGCCACTGAGACAACCATATATCCATGGCCACATCTGCAGCTCCCACCAACTTGGGCCTCCTAAAAAAGTATTGGGGAAAATGGAAACATATTCCATATATACTATAATTCTTGTCATTATTCCCTTGCCAAGCAAACAATACCAAATTAATATATTTGTATTGTAAGGAATTATGTTTTCTAGAGATGATTTAAGCATACAGAAAGGTCTCATAGATTATATGCAAAACACTATGTTTTGTTTTTATATACCAGTGTTGAAACATCCTTCTTTTGGACTGTTGATGCAAGATGACTTTATATTAGTTCTCATCATCCTGAAGACACATCGCTGTTATTTTTGCTGAAAAGAAGCTTTGGACATTTAGTCAAAGCTCAAATACGCTCAGAAGGTCAATAATTAACTGAAGCAGATATTAATTGACGGAAAATGCCTTTTCTTCTAGTCAGTTGGTATGAGAGCAGTGCTGAGGAAAAGGCAGAAGTACTGGGGGAAAAGGTAGGCTTAGTAGGCAGGGCTGCTATTTTGGGGAAATGGTTCTTACAGAGACCATCACCTTGTTCTCTGTTTGCTTTCTCCCCTCAGTCTACTGCCACATGTATATAGTCTAGCACCCTGGATCATTGCACCGTTCCCACCACAGGGTCTGTGACAAGCTGGACCAGGAAGTGTCTGTGTGTAGACATGCGCATGTGGAGGTTAAAAAACAAAACTTGTGGGAGTTGGCGCTCCTATTCTACCTCATGAGTTCTGAGGACTGAACTCAGGTTATTGGGCTTGTTGGCAAATGCCATTACCCACTGAGCCATATCCCTAGCACCAATGTTGTTTTTATAATGTTGTCTCTACAGGTCAAGAAAATTTGGCCTTGTTTTTCCTCCAATGTAAGGAGGTATGTTCTTCAGTTAACCTTGCTTGATGTATGGGTTTACTTTGTCCCCTTTTGTCAGAATGCTTTCCCTCTTAGCTTCCCACGCCTTCCCATGTGCTTATTTTGTGGTTTGTGTTTAGGGGCCAACAACCCCAAGTAATTGAGAGGGAAGAGATATGAGAGAGAGAGAGAGAGAGAGAGAGAGAGAGAGAGAGAGAGAGAGAGAGAGAGAGAGCGAGCAGAGCTGGTCCTTACCATGTGTGCATCCGTGTCTGGGATGATGTAGGCAGAGAGATTCGACTTCTCCATCTGCTGGCGGAGGGCTGCAAGCCGCATTGTTGTATTGACAGCAGTAACTGGCAGGCGCTGACAGATAACATATGCATTGCTTAAATAAAATGATGCCTGTGACTTTGCCTCTAGGGAAGCACCCAGTTTTTCCTGAGGGTGAGTTTAGGGGTATTTAGGCTATATTTAAGAGTGACGGGGTGGCTGCTGATAGCATTAGTTAATCTAAATTAAGAAGTCTAAGCTAACTACCGATGGAGGTATAGTAGAACTTGAAGACCCTGTGGAACAATTAAGGGACCTGAATGTCCACTGGATATGTAGATGAAAACTACAGGGGTTTCCTCCATGGTCCCAGGCCAGAGTATGGGCAGATCCTTTTTGGGATATCTTTTTTTTCTTTTTTCTTTTTTTCAGAGCTGGGGACCGAACCCAGGGCCTTGCGCTTGCTAGGCAAGCGCTCTACCACTGAGCTAAATCCCCAACCCCCTTTTTGGGATATCTTGAGAGTCCAGTTGACAGAGTTATTGGAACAAAAATATGGTAATAAATATCTGGTTTGATTTACCCCTTCCATTGTTGGGGGATCTCATTTTAATATATATATCCATGCATACATTTAAAGGTACATTTTAGTGTTAAAATATTATCAATTGAAATTATGGATCAACTGCCCTGTTTCTATCCAGTGACCCATTGGCCCCAAATGGAACTAGAAAGTAAATGAGTACCCTGGCATTTGCGACATCTCGCAGAAAGTTCCTCTTTAAGCCAAATATTTCTTTAGCGGGCCTTTTATCTTCCAAATCAAAACCACGTTGGGGTTTTTTTTTCTTGTTTGCTTGCTTTGCCTTCTCTTCAGCAAGAACTCCAGACTTGTTCGCATATGAGAATGCTGCAGCTTGCGCATCCATTTGATGGCCCTAGTGGTCCTATAAAGCTGCCATTGTATGCAGACGTTCTAAGTTTATCTTGAGGCTCATTCTAGAGTCCAGCAGTGAAGCTGGCCACCTTCTTCTCATTGGGTCCCATTTGCCAACCTCGACCCTCCCTTTGCTATTTAGCTAGATTTTCTAGCTCTCTGGCTTTCTCCCTGCCTCCTTTGGTATTTTTCTTTGCACAGGTTCCCTCTAAAACAGTGGTTCTCAACCTGTAGGTTGTCACCATCAGAAAAAAAACAAAACAAAACATATTTCCAATGGTTTTAGGAACCCTCTAACCATATATTTATTTTCATTGCTACTTAATAGCTATAATTTTGAAACCGAGTTGTAGCAAATTTTTTAAAGATTTATTTATTTTATTTATATGAGTACACTGTAGCTCTCTTCAGACACACCAGAAGAAGGCATCAGATCTCATTACAGATGGTTGTGAGCCACCATGTGGTTGCTGGGAATAGAACTCAGGACGTCTGGAAGAGCAGTCAGCGCTCTTGACCACTGAGCCATCTCTCCAGCCACCCCATTTACCCCATTCCCCTTGGTATTCTTAAGATCATCAGAAATAGGTGTTTTCCCGTGGTGGCAAGCAACAGCTTGAGAAGTGCTACTCTAGAATTTGTATTCATTCATTCCATTTGCTTCTTTGCCTCTGGCTAGCCTCAGCCAAGAGCCAGCTAGTGATCTCTCTCACCACCCAGCCTCTTTGCCTCCCTTCCGGTAGAAGCTTCTCAGCCTTAGGCCAGGACAGAAGCCAAAAAGTGTGGAAATGAGTGGGGTTGGGGAATGGAGCACCCATGGTGGGTATATTAGATACCCGAGTTGCTGCTGCTGTTGGATTTTAGTAAGAAACAAGGGTTCCAGAGTGCAGAAATCAGAAGAAAGCCTGCAGGAAAGGCTAGCTGCTGGACTAACAGGAACCGGAAGGAATGTTTGGGTGAGACGGGCATGTGGGGGTGGGGCTAAAGCCTCACCGGAGGATTGGTTGAACAGTCTCTCACATCTTCTCTTCCAAGGGACTCAGGCCCTGGGTAACTCCATGCACATGCTAGGAAATGGGAGACAAACCTAGGGTTATTTGGGGGACCAGAGAGCTTTCACAGAGTGAAGGGACATCTTCCCTCAGCTTGCAGGACCTGTATCCTTTAAAACACACCAGGCTGGCCAACTCTATTTGAGACTAAAAATAATCACATTTCATGGAAAATCAGGCTGACTCGAAACTGAATGGCACCCTGGGTCACAGTCATTGACAAGTGATTGCCACTTCTGGATGGGTTCTACTGTTCATCACATTAGTTTTCCATTTCTAACCTAATTGTGTCTTTTAGGTCTAGTGGTAAAGTGAAAAAATGGTATACATTAAATTTTCAAATCAAATTTTCTTTGAAATGCCCTAGAGGGCCGTGTGTGTGTGTGTGTGTGTGTGTGTGTGTGTGTGTGTGTGTGTGTGTGTGTGTATACGTGATTTATTTAAACCCAAGTGTCGCTTGTACCCTTTCTTATGGTCAAAGTCTCAGCTTACTATTCTGGGCATCAATTAACTGTAAAACAGCAATTCTAGTCCAACACCATCACTGGGTGGAAAAGGTGAATAAACATTTAAAGATTTCCTACTGCATGCCAGGATAGGGAACTCTGTCATTTAGAGCCAAGTGAAGCACTGTGTGCCTCATATTTCAACACTGTGGAGGGGAGAGGCAGAAATGCAAGATTAACTTTGCTGTGCTGCAAGTTTGGAGCCATCCTGGTCTTCATGTGAGGCCCTGTCTCAAAAGATAATATAGAATAAAGTACAAATGGACTCCACAATGTAACGGCTGCACAGTCCTGACACTACTGAGATCAACTACAGGCCGCATATATAACAATGATCCTATATAATTATATAGTCTAATAATGTTATAGTCACCCAGTGTTTTTATAAGTATATTCCATGTTATTGTGTAACAAAAAAAATGCCTAATGGTATATTTCCCAGAATGCAGTCCTACTGTCAATGGGCTACAATGGTCTCTCCTCTGATATTTGTGACAACCATGTGAGAAATTCACTTTCTATAATGGAAGAGGTCAAGATCCATGTAGGTTTGATAATTTGTTCAGGTTTTGCCACAGTGAATGAGTGGTTAGATGGAGATTTGAACCTAGGTCATCTAAGGAGGGTGTAGAGGATGGTGTTGGCTGTGTGGCTCAGTGGTAAAGCCTTTGCATTCTTCAAAAAATATAAAAGTCCCCAGTTTTAGTTCTCAGGACCATGGAAGAAACAGGGGTTCCCTTTCCATCTTTTCACCAGACCACGTGTAGGAAGTGGTCCTGGAAATGCTACAAATGACTCACACTATATGGAGATCTATTTTCCAGTTTGGGCTCTTTACCAAATTTTGTATGATCCTAATGAAGAAACCCAATATTCACTGAACAAATTTTTTTAACTGGCAGCTATGTGCCAGGCACCGGAGCTGTGTAAAAGAGAGCCTTCCTGACCTGAAAGTCTGTTGATCTCTCACAGTCCTTTCCAGACTTACTTCCCTGGGTCCATGAGAGACTAGTTACCATACTTTTACCTTTTAAGTGACTTGAGAAACAGGTAGAAGGAGCTGTGTTGTAACATCATGAAAGCTCTGCTTGAATGACTTGGCCTCATAAATTCAGAGGAGCAATGATACCCGTACTGTTAATCTAAGGAAATGAACCCCCAGTTCTGTAGGAACAGCTCTCTAGCAAAACAGCAGCGCTAACGCCGACATAGGAAGTGAGACCTAGCCAATCCACACTCATATGAACACCAGGGTCTATCACTCTCTCTCTGTGTTCTTTGGCACAGGGGTGGTACCAACGAGATAACTGGATGCTGAATTAATGAGCAGGCCCTGCTGTCAGGGAACAAAGAGACATTTTCCCAGGACCAGGGATAGTGGTGGGAAGCTGAACTGGATACCTAGTTGAAAACAAACAGGCCACCTAGAGTGATGCCGCATCTCTTGATCTCCTTCTTGTGTAAAACTTCGAGATTGACCTTTTTGGTGCCTGCCCTGTCCCACCAGGTTCTTTATCGTCCAGTAAGAATTCTGGTAAGTCAGTGTCGAGAAAACTTCTACCCTTCAGTATCTGATCACCTTCAAGATCACATCAGATCAGATTCTTCATCCCCCTCCCTTTGAGACCTCACCATCCTGGCCTGCCTTCAGCAAGAATCCTGTTAAGTTAGTTTAGCAAGAATTCTCCATCTTTGGACCTCAAGGATTCCTCTTAGTAACTTCCTGGGCAGCAAGTCCTCCAATCCTCACTGGTTCAACATCCGTAACAGACTGCATTGTGTACCTGGCTCCCTTCTGCAAGGCCTTTCCTGCAGACATCTTAAAAAAAAGCGATCAACCTCCCAAGTGACAAAAATCATTTTGTCCAGGGGATGGAAAGGCCAAACTAGATTTGATCAAGTCATGAACCCACCAGACCTTTTCTGCAAAGATAGAGTGACAAAGAAAAAAAGATAACCTGAATCTAGCCCCTTCTCAAACTTTTCGAGCCTGGAGAGAAAGATCAGCGCTGTCTGCCAGGAGAGGCTGGGGTGCACATACCACAGAGGAGAACAAGCCAGGGGTAGCATTGCCAGTAGGCTTGGGCCATTGGGTCTCCAGATGCTGGCGATGAGTAGATCAAGGGAATGGAGAGAGGGTTGGCTTGTTTGGTGGCCTCTTCTTCCAGGCCTTTCCTGGGCAAGCAAACAAGGCCCGATGGCTTGTCTTGAGCTAGAAGAGGAGCCTTCTCTAACCTGTTGTTTCAGAGTCTGGGAAATACAGTGGACAGAGAGTTTTAAGCTGCCCAAACAGCCTGTGCTGGTTTCTTGTGGGTGGGCGTGAGCCTGTCCCCGGCAGAGTCCAAAGATCTGGAGATTGACGAGCAACAGCGGTCTCAATCTGCCCTTCTCCCAGCCCCTCTCCAGCAGCTCCTATCCTAGCAGTTTCCTGAATTCTGTTCCCCACCCTTCCAGGAAGCTGTTTCCTATTAGCTCACATCAGGCACTGGGTGCAGCCCTGCTTTTGCTTTGGGATAGATATTTGCTCCTACTTCTGTTCCTCCTCTAAGCCCTTCTGTGTCCAAAAAAAAAAAAAAACTAGTGAATGAGTGCCAAGTGTTCTCCCATCCTGCACCCAAATCAGGGAGGTTGATTGCAACTTGGGAGGGGTTACTGTCTTACAATAAAACTGGCATGAGATTTCCCCACTGGTCCATCCTAAAATATACCAGCAGACCCTCCCTCGGGATCCCCCAGTCCCATTCAGCTGCATGTTCTAGGCTTTATAAACCCTAAGCTGCTTAGGGACCTTGATATCTGGAATGTCTTTGAAGGCCCAAAGATCTGCAGGGACCAGGGTATGCCACTGAAGTGAGAAGACCCCAAAGGAGGAGTCTGAGGGCTCTGAGAAGACAGAGAACTGGAAATACTCTTGACAAAGCTTCCAGAACAGGGATTTGGTCGCCTAAACAACAGAACTCACTGGGAAGGAAGCAGAAAGCTAAGAGCAGAGATCATGGGCGTGTGTGGTAGCAGCACAGGCACAAGCTCTGTCCCATCAGGGAACCTCATGTCACATCAATTCTAAGATAGCAGCTCCAAGGAAAGGCTCTGTAGAACCTTTGGTCCTGTGAGCTCAGAAAGAAATTCTGACAAGTGACAAGTTATTATTTGTTTCAAGATGGGGTTTTATATCAAAAGACCAGCCCATGCTGGCCTTGAATTTACAATCCTCCTGCCTCAGCTTCCTGACTACTAGCATTACAGGCATCCTGTCCAGTTTTGACTTTATTTCTAATGTGTTTACGTCTTGTTTGTAACCATAATGAATTTAAGGCGGCTTTCAACAATCCATTTAAGAATGAGGAAGCATTCCTAGCATGGATGTTGGGTCGGGCGGGGAGTGTGAAATCCTACCCTTATCTAAGGTAACTGATTGCTCTTAAGGGAGGGAGAGTTTATGTTCTCAGACATGTGCCCCAAAGAGGTTATCCATGCTCCAGGGGATAGATAGTCCCACACCCACTACCACTCGGGTATGAAAAAAATGTGCAGTAAGTTGGGAGGGGAAAGAGGTGGGGTAGGATAGTAGAGGAATTGGGGGAGGGGAGATAATGGGGGTGAACTTGATCAAAACACATTATATGCATGAATGAAATTATCAAACAATAGAAAAGAATGATGGAGTAGGGACTTTTGTAGAGGGAAGTGGGGGTCTTTCTGGGATCCCCTGACAAGGCAGACAAACTAAGTGAGGATACTCTGTGACCACTGTCTTCAGGAGGAAAAGAGCAAAGGACAGAAGTCCCCAGCCTCAGGGCCCAGAACTGGGAGAACTCTGCCACTCTATGACTGCCAAAGCTCTTGTCTCCCCCCCCTCCATCCTGCCCCTATTTCCTATCTTTCCCATGACTGGTGAAGAATTCCCAGAAACCAGAGGATACAGGAAATGTCCACTCAAAGGCACTCACCTCTTGTTTGTGCTGTAGCATATACTTCACATGGTTAGCATGGGCTCATGCAGAGATAGCCTTCGGGGACAGTTACTGTCAACAGTCATCTGTGTGGCCTCGGGCATTGACTTCACCTCTCTGAGCCCTCGGTTTTTTTTACCTATGACTTGCTGTTACTAAAACATGACAGTCTTCTGGTGCGTCGAGGAGCAGAGCACGTCAGTGGGGGCAATTAGTCCTTATGAAGCTGCTGTCTGGCAGAACAAAGCCCAAATGCTTTGTGCTCCTTCGTGGACATGCATGACCAGCAAGAAAGCAAGTCTCAACTACACTTTGTCCTTTCTGTCCTTGGCACCAACATTGCTGAAATAGCAGTTATTGCTACAACAGTAAACCTCAGTGAGACCTAGGTTTCAAAAGCAATCCAACAACCCAGGCATCTCGCCTTTGCTTTCTGAACTCTGTCCTGGGATGTCTCTGCTTAGTACTTAGCCTTTCACTTCCATCTTCTAGGACCTTGACTTGGCCTTGGTGGTAACAATGACCTCACATGCTTATACCCTCAGTTCCTTCCTTATCTCCTTATCGAGGAACTACTGTCCTCGCTCTCATTCTTTTGGGGACTTGACCTCAAACGTTGGCAACAGTCCTGTAGTGGAAAGCACTGATTGAAGATAGATAGGCAGGGTAACTGGCCAAGGGTCCTTTGTATCAAAGTTGTTTGGAAACCCATGAGTCACACCCTACAGTAACCCTGTGGCCTGCGCAGACAGTTCACTTCTGCTTTTGCATCTTTGGACCTAAGGGCTGGACACTAAAGGCCAAGTCCTGAAATTGGAGAAGTTTCTTTGCAGTCTCTCTCCACCATGCCTCTTTCGCTTTTTGCCTTACCATCCCAATTTCTGATCTGGATCTGTCCTTTCTGTTTCAGAGCAAACAAATGACAAAAACAAAAAAGAACTCAAACAAACAACAACACTTTATCTGAAGGCATTAAAAGAAAAACCACAACTTTTGCCTTACTACCTTTACCCGTTTTTTCTTTCCATACACCTATCCTGAGGACAAGAGCTTGCTGTTGCAGAATCTTGACCTCCTTGGCAAGCATTCAGGACAGGCCAGAAATAGGATTAGCATGGTTTGCTGACACTAGACCCCAGCAATGCATGGACCAGCCTCCCATCCCTCCTCAAAGAATGTGATGTTCAGATCATATGTGAGACTATATGTGTCAAAAATGGTTAAAAAAAAAAAGTGTGTGTGTGTATGTGTGTGTGTGTGTGTGTGTGTGTGTGTGTGTGTGTGTGTCTGTGTCTGTGTCTGTGTCTGTGTCTGTACAGCTCAGTGATAGGATACTTGCCTAGCATGTGCAACTTCTTGGTTTCATCTATAATAAGCGGGAAAAGCAAGCCTGGAAAATGCTTCCCTGTACATAATAAGTGTGTATGTTGGTGCTGGGAAGCGCATGTAAGGTGTGGTCTAAGGGGAGGGGCAAAGTTTATTTCCTGGAACTGGATCTTTACAGTTATGTAGTCCATGGTCTCCTCATCTGCTCATAGTAGGACAGCAGAGATTGTCTTTTATCCTTTCCAGGCAGCGTGTTGGCTGGCCCTTTTGCTGACCCTGGTAGATTTGACGAGCAACTCTTTCTAGCAGCTCTTAACTGCCTGTGGTTCTTCCAAGCTGCGGGCCAACGCTGTTGCCTCTTCCTCTTCCCCCACTTCTGCTCTTTCTTCTCCCTGCCTCCTATTCCTCCACCCCTCTTCTTCCTCTTCTCCTCTTCTACCCCCTGCACTAAGTTAGTGGTTATGGGCTAGGAACTCATGCTCGGTTCCCCAGGGAGTTTAGTTTCATTCTGTGCACACAAACGGAGTCAGATCTGGAGGCCCAGCTGAGTTCTGTGCTTAGCCAGGCTTCTCTCAAACCTGTGCTGCCATTTCAAGGACCTTGCATTGCATAAGGATCCTCTGCTGCACCGCTGGGACTTGGCAAGACTCTTTTGGAACTTTCCTCACCATCTGTCCTCTTTGGTAGCCAGGTCTTTTTACTTCTCAGCCATCTTGTGCCACTTTTCCCCCATCTCCACTCTAGTCACACCACCTTTGGCCTTTTCTCAGGTTTCTTTCTTCCTTACTTGGCCTTGCCAAGTCCTCCTAGTCTTTCCTCTGGTGCTTGCTCTGGAAGGTAGGTCGGCCCTTCCTGCTAACCATCTTTGGCACATTCTTCCAGTCCACAGTCCCTCAGTTCTCAGCCCTTTCTTTGCCACACATCCTTAACCTTTCACCCATAACAGCATTTGGGGCTTTGGTATTGCCTAGAATTTTTGTCCTCTGACTTTCTGAACTCCTGTCTCTTATTCTCTGAATACATCTTCCCATCCGTAATTGACTTTTATCTCTTGTTCTTCCCACACCTGACTTCCCACCATGCCAAATCTTCCTGTTTTTCTTGCCCACTTATCAGGAACCCCTAGTCCCAATTTCCTTCTTATTTGGTCCAAACTACATTCCCCTCAGTTCAACCCATCCCACCACATATAACTCTTCTGCTCTTTTTCAATGTATCCTCTTAGTGCTCCTACCCCCAAGACCTTTGTACATGCCATCCCTACAAATAAGATGTTCCTCTGTGTGTGTGTGTATGTGTGTGTGTGTGCACATGTGTGTGCGTGTGTGTGTGTGTTTGTATGAGTGTATGCATACAAGTACGGAGGATACAGGTAGACATCAGATATCCTCTTTGATTATTTCCACTTTATGATTATTATCATCATCATCATCATCATCATTATTATATTGTGTAGTATGTGTGTGAAGTATAGTCATCTGTGTTCCATGGTTCACATAGAAGTCAGAAGACAACTTTCCAGGATTGGTTCTGTCCTCCCACCGTGTAAGTTCTGGGGCTCAAGCTCAGGCTGTCAGGCTTGTGCACCAAGTGCCACAGTCCCCTGAGTCATCTTGCCAACCCCCTAGTTTAATTTTGAAGGAAGGCTCGCTCTCTCATGGACTCTTCAGCTCGTCTATTTGACTAGACTAGCTAGCCAATGTGTTTCGGGGATCCGTCTGTCTCTACAGCCTCCCTGTGCAGACATATGCTGCTGTACAGGATTTCTACATGGATGCTGTTCATCTGAATGCAGGTCCTTGTTCTTGTATGTCACGTCACGAAATGAGCCATCTCCTCTTCAGGAATATGCCTTTTCCAGAAGTTTCTCTATGCTTTCATATGGACTTCTGTTCACATGCAACCTCTACAGAGAGGCCTTCTCTGTTCTCTGTGCTTCAACACTACTTGTCATCATTCATCCTGTCTTAATTACTCTTCAGAGCATTTACTTGGCATTATATTCTGTAGGATTTGTTTGCTTTTGTTCAGTCCTATGTCCCAAGGCCTAGACTACTGTTGTCATTTAATAGGCAGTGAAATAATAACTATGAATTGAATGAGTGTGTGAATCCCAAGGCATTTGAACCATCTGTGTTCTCCATGGGAGAATACATTTTAGTTCTGGGATTGAGATCACTTCAAGATTCACAGTGCCCAACCTTGGCGGACCTCTTGATACTGCTTGACAACCTGGTTGTCTTTTACTTAATCCTGGGTCAGCTCCATTTCCTGTGGCCTTCATTAGCAATTCCTGACACTTCCCCTTTCCTCCAAGCTCTAGTCCACTTGCATTCCATGACTGATGGCCATTTGGACTGTCTGTGACTTTGAGTTGTTAGAACAGGTACAATGAAAACCTGTAGGCACGTTAGAAGGATTTATCTAAGATCCATATCTGGAAATAGAAAAAGTACATTTCCACCTTAATGGATTCTGCTGAATTGTCTGGGCCAGTTCACATCTGCCCAACCGAGTATGAAAATAACTGTTTCCACAAAGTCATCAACGCTGGATCTTATCAATGTTTAAAATTTTTATCAATTTTCTGTGTGCATGTGCATACAGTTATCTAAAAAAATACTCATTTATAATTTCTATGGTTTGTGATTTACTTACAGGTGAAATGCTATGCTAAATTTTCTTACAGAATTTTAGGGGTGTATGTGTATATGCTCGAGCACTTAGATCATTAATCCAAGTGAACTTTATCTTTAGATTTGATAAGAAATATAGATCCAACAATATTTTGGGCTTTTCCTCAATTTTGACAGCTGTTCCCAAACCATTTATTGATTGATACGTCTTTTGCTCTGTGATTTGCAATGCCTTACTCAGCATGTATTACAGCTTAGCATACACATGAGACTACACTAAACTCTGGCTTGTTCCATTGATTTGTATCCTGTGCCAGTATCCCACAGGTTTGTTGACTGCAGTTTGATTCATGTTTTGATAGCTGGTAGTACAAGCTTTGCTCTATGTTTTTCAAGTACTTTTTGTCATGTTGCATATTTTATTATCTACATAATCAGCTCATCGAGTCCTATCAAAACCTCTATTATTGTTGGAGTCAGGATTGCTTTAGAAGACAAAAGGGCCTCACTGAACATGTCTAGTTTTTTCCCCCTATTTTATGACTTTCTGTGTGGAGTTTCCCATCCCCACCCTCTGTGGTTTGGTTTTAGTCCTGGCCAGTCTACTAAAGGTACTCTTGTACAGGTACTAATGGCTTCCATGGTGCTCTCCAATCGATAACGGGACCCACCTGTCTTGAAACGAGACAGGTTTTGTGAGTGCTTTGAAAATGAGCAGATGGTGACGTGATTTTCCACTTTTCCCATCCCATCAGAGACCTTTAGATTGGATTAATTGATGTGGGGAAACAAGCTCTAAATGTCAACAGCGTCATTCCATTGAGTCCTGGACCGAATACAAAGGAGAAGGGAAGCAGGGCAGCAACGTCCTTCTCTGGTTCACAGCTACGGATGATGTGATGAGTTGCCTCACGTTCCTGCCACTAGGCCTTCCGGGTACCTTCGAAACTGAGGGCCCAAACACACTTTTCTTCCTTAAGTTCCTTTAGTTAGGTATTCTGTCACAGCACGGAGGAAAGTAACTGATGCAAGCACGACTCCCCTCAGGGTATCTCCAGTGTCTTCAGAACATCTTCATCTGACTAATTACTTCCTAAAGATTCCTTCTCTAAATCCCACCTGACTGTGTGAACTAGAATCTCCACATAGGAGTTTTAAGGGAAACAGCATTGAGTGTTTAGCACACAGAATCAATCTTCAAGAGGCTATACAAGCACTCCAACTACCCCGGGAACTTCTAAGCTGCCAAGGATCTCAAAGCAGCTTATGAGAAACGTGGCTTGGAGAGATGGTGAGACCACCACAGGAGAGGCATAGATGCTTGACCAGTACCCAGCTGCATCAATTATCCTCCACTGCACCTCCAGTGCTCTGGTTCTGGCCACTTTCTGGACCCATGAGAGACCCCAACTTAGATGACTACTAAGACACAGGCACCTTTAGAGGTGTCAGGGTAATGCTATGGTGTCTGTTGCTTAAAGTCATTATGTTTTCCTTACTTAGCAATAGCCTTCTTACAATAGTTAAAGGAGCACTTTTAGAGTATTGATTTTGCTGTGGCAGCTCACCTAACAGAACTCTCCCCTCCTTTTGCATCTTAAACAGTTAGTCTTAGTTTTCTCCTTGTGGCCATGGCTGATTCTGACCAGGGAAGGGATGGTGACAAAAACCCATAATGCCAGCACTCTGGAGGTGGAGGTAGGAGGAATGTGAGTTCAGGGCCTTCTTGGACTGCATTGCAACACCCTGTCTCAAAACAAAACAGACTCCAGAAGGTTGCTTCTTCTCTGACCTCTTTCTACAATATTTGCTCCTTTACTGGTGATGTCTGAGCCTCAGTGTTCTCTCCTGAGGACTCACACTTACTTCGAGATAACCTCACTCATCTGTATGACAACACCAGCTCAGACCTCTTTCATGAGCTCTGACCTCGGGGAACAAATTACCTATGCATGTCATAGCCAGCATAGCCAAAATGAATTCCTTTGTTGCCTTCATAGTACCAACATGTCCCTTTTGACCCAGATGCCTAAGCCATAGTCCTTTCAGATCCCTTCCTCTCCTCCATCTCCACACTCAATGAAATGCCATGTCTAACCAAGTCCATCTCCTAAATGCATCTAAAGGTTGTCCTAGTCACTGTGTTCCTCTCCTCCCCTCCAAACTCCCGTCCACAACACAGTCAGTAGTTAATAATATAGAGCTTGTCATTTGTGGCTCATCTCTGCCCTCCACTGTGACTTTAGGCATGACATTTAATTTTCTAGGTCTTTGTTTCTTCAATGGTAAAATGGGGACAATGAGCTTCCCTATTTGCAAAATTGGTGACACTATTCATTAAGATAACGTGTGTGTGGGGGGTACAGCACTAGGCACACAGCAAGTACTCAATAAATGATAAAGGAATGTTTAAAACTGGGATTTAGGTGAGAATATCTATGTCCATAGTAACTCACCTTCTTGGCTGAGGACAAGTCTGGTCTCCTGGACCCCATGGGCTGTGGCAGGGCTATGTCTGGTCTAAATAGGAAAGCCTTCATGTGTGTAGATCAGGGAAGGCTTGACATGCACATTGTCGGAGAGGTCTGAGTGCAGCAAGGGCTGGAAGAAACTGACAGCTATTCTCCAGGTGGTTTTACTGGCCCAACTGGGGCCAGCACATCTGGAGCCACACAGCAGAGGGCAGCAGAGTTTGGTGTGATTGCAGATCTCATCGGAGTAGAACATGGGTGAGAAACCCAAAGGAAGAATTTGTGGAGGCTAATTCCAAATTGAGTTTTGCCAGAGCTTCAGGATAGCAGTGTGTTTTATTTCAGACCCAAGGACAAGTTACTAAGGTGCATATTTTATATACTAAAGCAGACCTGGCCTCCAGGTTTTCCTAGCATCCTCAGTATTTTTGTCTCCACAAACTCACTTTTCTTTTTTGTGCCCCCCTCATGCAATTTCTTTTTTTCTCCCCTTCTTCTCTTCTTTTCTCCATGACACACCTTCCCCTGTCCTTGGTTCTAAATAGTGATCACCGAAGAATAGCCTTGTAAAACCAGCCTTTAATATAATCTGATCTGGCTTAAATTGGCTCACTTCACCATTGGACCAGTAACTTATCACGGTGCTTTTGGGCTCATTGTTTCTTTAGGATTTGGAGGATGATGAATACATAAGCAGGATATCTTAAAAATAGAAGAAGGGCCTAGGATTTAACAGTGGAAGCTGAGTGAATTGGGTTGTTTACAAACTATAGTCATGGCTCTCACTTCTGTGTCTATTTGTGTTTTCATTTTCTAGAAGTCTGAATGGACCTTCTAAGGGTAGAGTTACCAAAGAGGAGTCTCGAATGGCAGCGGACATACTTTTTGTGAGGTAGATGATGACCACATAGCAGAGGTGAGACCTCTATAAGGTATGGGTTACAGAAGACTCCGGAGAAAACCAGAGCTGAAAGAGTGGGTGTGGCTCACCCAAGGGCATATATTTAGGATTAAGTGTAAACACTTACAAACAGAGAAACAGACATCACTAAAGATATACCTTCACACGTGAGGCACAATAAGATGCTGTACTGTCACATTATACAGATAAAGAAATGAAAGCCCAGGGGTTGGGGATTTAGCTCAGTGGTAGAGCGCTTGCCTAGCAAGCGCAAGGCCCTGGGTTCGGTCCCCAGCTCCGAAAAAAAGAAAAAAAAAGAAAAGAAAAGAAAGCCCAAATGCTAAGACATTTGCCCAGGCCACACAGTTAGCTGGTGTTGTATTCAGTATATCAACAGCCTGCCTCTTGGGCCTAAACTCTTAACCACCCCATTCTGTTTCTTGTCTAGACCAAGTTTTCTAGTCATGATTCTTCTCCATCAGAGAAAATTGTATGCTATTCTCTAGCTGAGTAAATAGGTGAAAAAAAAAAAAGGGCTTGGGCATAATGGCACACAACTTTAGTTCCAGGAATCAGGTAAAGTCTGTGAGTTCAAGGCCAGTTTGATCTACATAGAGAGTTCAACATAGTGAGATCATGTCTTAAAAATGATTTTACAAATCAAATATTTACTGATAATAAATCATAAAGAGATGTATGTTAAGACAGTTCTTTGGTGTACTTATAGTTTTACCATTTGTTAAAGATGACAGTGGGCCAGCGAGATGACTCCATGGCTAAAGGCACTTGCTACACAAACTTGATGATCTGAGTTCAAAGCCTAGAACCCATATGGTGGAAGTACAAGTTGTCCTCTGGTGTCCACGTGCATGCTGTGGAACTCACTCTCACACACATAAATAAATATATGTTTAAAGAATTGAATTAAAAACAAAACCAAGCTGAAGTTTAAGCCAAGGGTTAGGATTCTAGATTCTCAATTTTTTCCCCATTGTTTTGAATGGGAATTAAATTTTAGGGACTCAAATCCTGCAAGCGAGGTGGATTTTCAGTGAGTCCTTGTGTGAGGTAAATGCTGTAATTTTTCTTCTCCCATCTATAACTTATCTGCTGTGTGAGATTCCTTCATCTGTAAACTGTCCAGTAGATGTACGCCTGGTATGTTTCCTACAGAGAATTCCTGCTACATGTGTTTTGTTTTAGGTGGTTTCTTTCCCAGTCCGTCCAGCCGCTTCAGGGCTGCCTTCCTATAGCACATTGTCAGTTTATGTCCAAGGACAGTGAGAGAAAGTTAACGTAATCTGAGTCATTGTATAACCCTCTATCCAATTGTTTTGTACCATACTGTTGCCTTCTGTTGGTTAAACAGTTGTTCTGATTCAGCGTCAGTCTTCACAGGAGGCGTTCACCCACTCAGTCAGTCAGTCATTACTGAGTGCCTGCTATGTGCCAAGCATGATGCTACATTGTGGGGATACAGAAATGAACCGGGCATGAATGGTCTATGTCCTGGGGAAACTGCCACTTAAATTACTAAGCCTCAGGTAAAGCTTGGCCTCTCCCATCTTTTCCACCCCCATTGCCTTAGCTTCTTTCGGTCATTTGCCTCTGCCTTGGCTAGCTGAAGCTACTCTGCCAGCTTCCTTCTCCCATCCCCCACCCGCACACCAGCCTGCACTTCAACGACAGCAGACAGACTCTGCCTTTGAAAACATCCTCTTCAACATGTCACATCCTTCCCCTGTTCAACCTGCTCAGAATCCTTCAACGACACCCCACTTCCTGTCAACCATTGGACATGCCTTCCACATGCCTTCACCACCTGGCCAAATTCAAGCAGCTGTCCGAGCTGATGCTGCCCTCCCTGCTGTACACCTATTTCCTATGCATTCCTCTGCTCCAGCACAGGAGGTCTACTCACTGTCCTCATGGGCTGCCAGAACATTCCTCTTATCTCTCCATCTCTGTCTGTATGTCCAGCTATCTGTGTGAGTATGTATGTATGTATGTATCTATCTATCACGTATCTATGTATCTATCTATGTGTCTATGCATCTATGTATTTATCTATCATCTATTTATGTATGTATGTATCAATGTATCTATGTGTCTATGTATCTACATGTCTATGTATCTATCTATGTGTCTGTCTATGTATGTATCTATCTATGTGTTTATCTATGTATCTATGTATGTATGTATGCATGTATCTATCTATCTATCTATGTGTTTATGTATCTATGTATCTATTGTCTATGTACCTATGTATCTATGTATCTATGTATCTATCTATGTATCTATGTATCTATCTATGTATCTATGTATCTATGTATCTATGTATCTATCTATCTATCTATCTATCTATCTATCTATCTATCTATCTATCTATCTATCTATCTATTTATCTATCTAACTTCTACCTAACAGGGTTTTGCTACATAACTTGGGGTGGCCTCAAGCTTGCAGTCTTCTCGCACTCTGGGATCTGGGATGACGCCTATACTGCTATGTAGCTTCTTCTCACCTTTCGTTTCAGCCCCTCGAATATTCCCTGGCCCTGAGAAGCTCCAGATTGGGTTGTATCTCTTATAGGACTTCCCTCTCTTTTGCTCTCCCTTCTTCAGTGACCTTTGGTTCAAGCTCTAGCTGCTGTCAGGGTCAGATGAGATGCTTTCCAGGGCAAATGCTTTCTATTGCTCATCCATCCTTATGGATGCCATTTTCAGAGACATGTATTCCCGACCAGAGAGTATGGCTCAGTGTGTTACAAGACATCATGTCACCAAATTGACATAATACTCTCTGAGGTATATCTGTCTGTACTAGACCTACCATTCTAAGGAGGCAGGTTTGGAAAAGCTGGATATTTGGAGTAAGGTTGCATTTCCAGAGAGGCCTACATAGGGAGCAAGTGTCTTAAGAGGGACCATTATCCCAGAAGAAGACCATTACCCCAGCTTTACCTCTTTCTGGCAACCTAAGATACAACTCTACATGCTTGTTAAGCTCTTTAACAGCTGGTTTTTTTTAAATGTATTGTTATTTATCTTGGTTCTAGAGGGTGAGAAGGGATTTTTTTTTCTTTTTTCTTTTTTTCGGAGCTGGGGACCGAACCCAGGGCCTTGCGCTTGCTAGGCAAGTGCTCTACCACTGAGCTAAATCCCCAACCCCTTATCTTGGTTCTAAATCTCTGTTTCTACTTTGTCATTGTTATAAACAACCTCAAAAATTTTAGGGAGACAGGATAAAGATGATTAAACCTAGGCAAATAAAATATACTTCTCCTGTCTCCATTCCCAGTGCTCGGCAGGGAGGTGGATGCCCAGGCTGGGTGAGCCTTGTCAACTTAATGCTGCATAAGGCCTTGAGGAAAAGGTAATACAAACCAGAAGCCAAAGGTCAGTTCCTTCTGTTAAATAAAAGGGTGCAGTCTTATGTCAGGTCCTCTATCAAAATGCCAAAGCCTGGCATGGAGTCTACTTCCTTCCATGGCTTTAATTTGTATTTTGGGGAGCCATCAGGTGGTAAGGGATGATTCATGCTTTACTTATGTTTCTTGTTTATTTCCTTTCCTCGACCTTCAGATTTTTTTCAGCTAACTGTTTGTTCCGGGTTTTGACAAAGCACCAAGGTACATGACTTGTGTTAGTTGCTTTTTTCCTCCTGTATCTCCTCAGCGGAAAAAAAAAAAATGGAAAGGAAGTGACAGTATCACTTCCAAACCATCTTTTATTCCATTCCTGACTGGATCACACCTGTTCCTTCTAAGGCCACCTTCCAAT
This sequence comes from Rattus rattus, assembly GCF_011064425.1. Classification (NCBI taxonomy): domain Eukaryota; kingdom Metazoa; phylum Chordata; class Mammalia; order Rodentia; family Muridae; genus Rattus; species Rattus rattus. The sequence continues at coordinate 110,311,191 of NC_046172.1, forward strand.
CACAGCCTTTTACAGTAAAACCTCATTACAAGAAACTCCCTGAGTACCACCTGCAGACGGTTTGGGCTCCACTCGACCCTACTTTGTCTCCTATCGGTGAAGAAATGGATTGTATAAGTAAGCTGTGAACCTCGGGCCTCCAAACTTCTAGGAAACAAAGGTCATTGCTTGGGCATGCCCATTTTCATCCAAGTGATTGATGCTGAGATTCTTTTTCTTTCTTTTTCTTTTTTTTTTTTTTTTTTTTTTTCGGAGCTGGGGACCAACCCAGGGCTTTGCGCCAGGCAAGAGCTCTACCACTGAGCTAAATCCCCAACCCGATGCTGGAGATTCTTCTCATTTCATTAAGGCAATCTCCTAAGACTTGAAGAGGCACAGTTCATCAGCCTTCGTACTGTTACTGTGCATTATTTGAAGCAGTAAAGCTTTGTTTCCTTTTTTTATTACACTCATTTATTTATGGGTAATGATAGGCGTGCGACACTGCCCACATACTGAGCTCAGGGTCAATTTACAGAAGGCAGCTCTCTTTTTTCGTCTCGTAGGTCCTGGGCATTGAACTTGGGTCATCCGGTTTCGCAATAAGTACCTTTGCCTGCTGAGACATCATGCTGGCCCCTAGCTTCATTTCTTTACAACCCATAATACAGATGGTTCGCTAATGTGAAAGGCTACCTCCAATTAGTTAGAGTAAATGAAGCCGGCTGCATTCAGTAGCAATTTATTGATTTTTCATCAGACAAATCACTCATTGTAGGGCTAAAATTCTTCTGAATTGCCCCCTGTACTCCAGAAAGAGCGATTAATGGGCTGCCCTCAGAGACACAGATGTGGTGTGCACTCGCCTGTCTGAGTTGGAACTTTAGCAGTGGGCATCCCCTCTCACTGATACAGACACATTTTTGTGGCTAAAACTAAGGGCTAAAGCTCAGAATCAATATATGGCTAGGACTGGGGATTACTTGTGTGTGGTGCCTACCACACGGCTTTGCCTCTTGGTTTGGAGCCCCCTTTTTTGGTGATGCTGTGCTGAGCCTCTGGATGAAAAGGGCAGCCAGTTACCAGGGTCCAATCTGTGAGCAAGGTTAGGGAACATTCTGGAGTAATACTGCTACACTATTTACAATTGCCAAGATATGGACCAATGTCTTCAACAGATGAACGGGTGAAGACAGTACAATATCGAAACATTTTTTTATTCAGCCATAAGGGACAAATAAATCATGTCATTTATAGAAAAAAGAATGGAACTGGAGATCATCATGCTACATTAAATAGCCTAGAATGTGAAAAGCAAATATCTCATGTTTTCTCTCATATGTGGAATGGACATTGTGTGTGTGTGTGTGTGTGTGTGTGTGTGTGTGTGTGTGTGTGTGAAACATGTGCATATATAAATTGGGATTTGGGAAGAGGTAGAAGACCAGTTTAAGGGGTATGAGAGGGTGAATGGGAGGTAGGAGAATAGAGAGATGGCTCAGTGGTTAGAGCATTTGCTGCACAATCATGAGGACCTGAGTTTGGATCCAGTAGCCATGCAACAAGTCATGTGTCCTGCAAACTCCTATAGTTACAGCTTTGAGTGATTCACCTTCTCTTCTTGCATCCATGCACACATAGGACACATGTGTTAGAACATCCATGTACAGACACACACACACACACACACACACACACGCACACACGCACATGCACACGCACACACATAAAATAAGTAAATATTTTCATTTGATTTTTTTAGAGATTCTCTCATTTTTTCTCCCCATCTTTATTAAATTGGGTATTTCTTATTTACATTTTGATTTGTTATTCCCTTCCTGGTTTCGGGCAAACATCCCCTAATCCTCCCCCCTTCTTTATGGGGTGTTCCCTCCCCACCCTCCCCCATTGCCTCCCCTCCCCAACAATCCTGTTCACAGGGGTTCAGTCTTAGCAGGACCCAGGGCTTCCCCTTCCACTGGTGCTCTTACTAGGCTATTCATTGCTACCTATGAGGTTGGAGCCCAGGGTCAGTCCATGTATAGTCTTTTGGTAGTGGCTTAGTCCCTGGAAGCTCTGGTTGGTTGGCATTGTTGTACATATGGGGTCTCGAGCCCCTTCAAGCTCTTCCAGTTCTTTCTCTGATTCCTTCAACGGGGATCCCGTTCTCAGTTCAGTGGTTTGCTGCTGGAATTCGCCTCTGTATTTGCTGTATTCTGGCTGTGTCTCTCAGGAGTGATCTACATCCGGTTCCCTGTCAACCTGCACTTCTTAGCTTCATCCATCTTATCTAGTTTTGATGGCTGTATATGAGATTCTCTTTTTATATTTAATGTGTTTGTTATTTATTTATTTTATGTGTGTGGGTGTTTCACCCTCACATATGTCTATACTCCATATGTGTGGTTGATACCCGCACAGGTCAGAAGAGGATGTTAGGCTCTCGCAAACTGGAGTTTCAGATGGTTGTGAGCCACCGTATGGTTGCTTCAAGCTAAACCTGGGTCCTGTGGAAGAGCAGCAAGTTCTCTTAACTGCTGAGCCATCTCTCTGGCAATTCAAGGACTCCTTTAAAAGAGTCTGTGAATGGGGCCGGAAAGATGGCTCAGTGGTTAAGAGTGCATATTGCTTTTGCAGAGGACCAGAGCTGGGTTCTCAGCACCCATGTTAAGCAGCTCACAACTGCTTGTAACTTCAGTTTCAGGGGAATCCAACCTTTCTGGCCTCCAAGGGCACTTCCGCTCATATGTAAGTACTTAGAATCACATACATACACATATGAAAATTAAATAAATAAAAAACCTTAAAGAGTCTATTAGGACTGTAGCAATGGCCCAGAGGTTAAAAGCACTGAGTGCTCTTCCAGGGGACCCAGATTCAATCCCCAGCACTGACACGGTGGTTTACAACCAGCTATGTAACTCCAGTCCCAGGGATCTGGTGCCCTCTTCTGGCCTCTAGATGTACTGCATATACAGATATACATGCAGATGAAATCCATACACATAACATTAAAATAAAGAGTCTACTATTATCATCCTCGCTGTAAAAAACACTATAATGTTTTAAAAGAGCCGGGTGGTGGTGGTGCATACCTTTAATTCCAGCACTCAGGAGGCAGAAGTAGACAAGTCTTTATGAGTTCAAGTCCTGCTCTGTCTAGAGCTAGTTTCAGTACAGTTAGGGCTGCACAGAGAAACCCTGCTTAAAAGAAAACAAAAAAATTTTTTAGAGTGACAATGGTGTATATAGCATCAAAATATAGAATATACTTGTGTGAAAAATGTCATGAGAAAACCCACTGTTTTATACAATGAATATATGGTAATAACATTAAAATGTTTTCAATAAGAAAGAGGAGAAGGAGATAGACCAAAACCGTGTTGGCTTCATGGTAGGGCTCAGTTAGAAGCTAGGGTGAGATCCTGCGGCTGAAGAACTGAGCAAAGGGGCCTTTGTTTTCTAATCTTGCTGCCTGCTTACAGGTAGCTCTACAGTTTACCTGAGTTTAAAACCCAAGATATCTATAGCAACTCGGGGGGACAGGAAGAGGAAAAAGCTCGTTTTTGCAGCAGTTGGCAAAGCAAAAAATGATCAGACTCCAAATAAATCTTTGAACTGCGAGCCTTTCTTTGCGATGGATTTTGATCTCAGGGACTCTAGCCATAGGGTGCTCCTGGGGTTTGGTTCAAGACAAGTTGTCTATTTCTATCTTCCACCTCGTCTGAGGAGAAAGGTAATGAATGGGCTGGGTCCCCTTGGGCCAGGCATGAGCTATGAAATGACAATAGAATTACTGCTTCAAATGCCAGGGAAATGGATTTCTCTGATCTCTTGGGAGGAATTGCAATTACCAAGTTTTGAAAAGCCTAGGGAACATGCAACTGAGGGCTGCTTTTCATTTGGGACAGGAAGGGACAGCCACGGAGGGTGAGACTGATAAGTGAAAGGGCGTGAAGCACCATTTCCCCCTGCAGGATGCTGGGCTGGGCTGGGCTGGGCTGGAGAAGATGCAGCAGGAGGTGGTGCTGGTGATGGGGAAATCCACCCTACTTGATCTAAATCCTCCCCGAGACTCTATGAGCTCATTACCGTTATCGTCTTTGCTTTGAACATCAGGAACGTGAGCAGAGAGAAATGCAGAGGGTTGCTGAGCTGGGGCTTCCATTTCGTTGCCTTGAAGAGTTTACTCTTATTGTAAAGACCAAGTTTTCTGGAGTGGTAGAAAGTCAAGGAGAAGAGGTGGGGGAGTTTTGGTAACAGGATACGTTAAGTCTCCTCAAGTGGTCTCGATGCCAAAAGCTTGTATAGAATAATGGTTAAGAGTATAGACTGCCTTTGTTCTGATCTTGCTCTCTTGCCCCTCTTGCCCCTTTGTCCCCTTCTTCCCATTCCCTTTGCCCTTTCTCCACATGCTCATGGGCTGTTCTTCACCTCCCTCCCCCTCCCTCCCCCTCCCTCCTCCCTCTCTCTGCCCTACTACCTTTTAACTCCCCTTCCCATGCCCTGAATAAACTCTATTCTATACTAAAAAAAAAAAAAATAGAGTATATACTGGGACTCCCACAGTCTAAGCCAGGTGGGCTACTTCCTGTCTGTTATTTTAGGCAAGTTACTTATCTCATCACACCTCAGTCCCTTTATCTGTGAAATGGGTTGTAGAGGTAATAGTCATACCTACTTTCAGGGGTTACTGGGGATTAAGTCAATGCAAGACTGATTTAGGCAACGCTCAACACCTAGGAAGGCTCCCTTTACCGTCTGACATCAAAAGCAGAGCACAATAGTTGGGTTTGTGCAGTTTGGGGTGTCTTTTGAGCTTATTCTCTCCTGTACTCACTTTAGCATAAATGTACACACTTATTTTCTGTAGGACTGAGGATCAAACTAGGGCTTCATGCACATTGAGTAACATTCTGCCAACTGAGCTACATCCCCAGTGCTTGGAGAATACGTTTTGTTCTGCTAAGAATTATACTTTTGATGGAAGCAAACTTGGTTCAGTGGACAGAAAGCAACCAGAGAAAGGGTTATGGCCTCAGACACCACTAGGCCTAGTTCTAGGGTCTCAATCCAAGGCCTTCAAGATGGCATAGGCTGTGTACGTGCCTGGCAGATAGTGTCATATTTGTTGATATTCCCCCACCCTGAGAAACCAAGGAGATGAACAAGCATGAAGGAAGGCTGTGGCAATCCTCTCCACCCTCTCCCCTTCCCGGCTCACCGGCTGGAAGATGCTCCTGTCCAAATGGGAAATAGAAGCCAAAATAGCACAATAAAGGAAAGGAAGTGCTTGGGGAGCAGATGGGCTCCCACTTGCAGTCCTGAGGAATGTGCTGACTGTTCAGGAACAGGGCTTTGGCAGTCACTTAACACAATCACGAAGCAAAGGGAAATGATCACGTCTGTCACCAGGGCCAGTGCCAATTTGTTAAGAAAGGTGAGGCTGAAAGGGGGATATGGAGAGGAGAGGCTCTGGCCTGGAGCCAGCGCTTGGTAAGGACCTGGGCAGCAAGAAACCCAGGTGAATGGAGCTGCAATCTTTTCCACATGCCCTCTTTCAAACTTCCCAAGTAACCAGCTTTAACCATGACGGTAGGGGCTAGTGACCTGGACTTGGTCAAGTTCAAGCTCATGTGTTTCCTTTATTCTATAATGGCTACTCTGCCAGGCACTGTGCTAGGAGGAATCATGGGGGAATCTTGGGTCAAATGATACAGGTAAGGGGCTTTGTAGGAACTCACAGAAGATCGAAGTCATGTTCCCTACAAATTGGGAAAACATCTGAGAAACACTGCGGGGGTCAGGGACTGAACAACTGCCCTTCCCAAGGGGGTAATTCATGGAAAGAGAATGTCTGAAAAGATAAAGTTTAATGTGAAATAAATCCCCAATGGCAGAATTAGGGGGTGTTATTTCCTGGGGTGTGGGGCTAGGGCAGACTGTAATGTCATTATAGGGAAGTTTGGCCTCCACCAATCTTTTGACTAGTAGTAGCTTTACACATCAAAAGATACTTATATGTAGAGCATTTACAGTTACGTCCTATGAACTTTGAGTGCCTACTGTGTGCTGTGTACAATGCCAGGGACTCTTCCATGCTTTCAATATGTGAAGACTATATATATATATATGAGGTGGATTTCGGAATGATTGGGCATAAATACAGAAAGGGCTGTAGTTACAAGATAACTCAGTGGCTCTCAAGGTGTGGCCTTTGGATCAGCGACATCAACGCCACCTGGGAACTTGTGACAAAATGCATTCTCAAGCCCATCCTTTGTACACTGTCAGAAACTCAGAGGATAAGCCCAGTCTGTTGGTCCTCTAAATGATGTTGATGCTGTTGAGTTTGAGAACTACTGTAATACAGAGCCAGGGCTAGCCTGTAAGTCTATATAAACCAAACAGCCGCAAACTTGCAGTAATCCTCCTGCCTCTGCTTCTGAGCCTTGGGATTAGAAACGTGCACCACCATGCCTGGCTTACACAATGATCTTTAAAATGGGCTCTGATTTGCTGGCTTGGGGACCCTCTGGAAGGGACATCAGCAGCTTTGTGATAACTTTCCATTACAGTGACTAAACACCTGAGGAAACAAGGGAGGAGAAAAAGTTTTGCCCCACTTACAGTTTCAAGGGGTTGCAGCTCACGGTGGCTGGGTTCCATTGCTTTGGTGGGGGCAATGAGGTAAGATGTGAAGGTTTGCAGCAGGAGCATGTGGTGAAGGAGCTGACCACTTTATGGAAACTAGGAGGTAGAGAATCTGAGAGGAACCCAGGGACTTGAGACAGCCTCTTAGGGCATACCTCTAAGGACTTCCTTCTCCTAACTAGACGCCACCTCCTAATATTTCATTCAATTTTGAATTTACCCACATATTAAGCCACTGATGAAGATAGAGTGTCTATAACCAATCAGCCCTCAAGACTCCCCTCTGAACACTGCTGCACTGAGAACAAATCCTTCAATAGGGTATTCAGCGGGGGTATTTATTATTCAAACTTTCAGTTTTATTTCATTTACTTTACATACTGAGCTATTATGTCACACACACACACACACACACACACACACACACACACACACACACACACACACGAGAGGTGGCTTAGCTGCTTAGAGTGCATACTACTCTCCCAGAAGATCTGAGGTCACCCATTTCACATTGCTCACCACCACCTGTAACTCCAGTCCAGGAGGATGCAACAACTTTTCTGGCATCCTCAAGGACACCCCACACACTTGCACAACAAAATAAAAAGAAAAACACATAGTTACAAAATAACTGGCTTTTTGGGGATGCAAAGGCAGGTCCCTGGGGAGGTCAAGGCCAGCTTGGTCTAGAGAGAGTTCCAGGCCAGCTAGGGGGTATAAAGCCCTGTCCCTCTAAATACATTTTCCAAATAGAAAGTCTAAAAAACCTATGAGAATTTACTCCATTCCTCCACTGTACTACCTTATTTGTACAGGTGGGGAGCACTGCCACCACAGAGGGTAAGGCCCAAGAGGAGGTGATGGGATTGTCAGCCACCTCTTAACTACCAGCTCAATGGCCTTCGAACAGAAACATAGAAGGCACAGTGTTTTGAGCTGTCCATTACATAGGGATCCTGGGGCTGTCAGCATCTCTTTCTTGTTACGCCAGGAAAGGCCAGAGACCCACCCTTGTAGGAAGTCCTCCGGTTCCTTTTTCTCCTGCTTATGCGCTGTGTTGCCATAGACCAACATCCAGCCATCTGGACCTTCCACCAGTACTTTTATCTTAAGGTAGAAACTATGACTTCTGTCCAGACTTCAGCCTTTTTTCTCCACCTCAACAAGGCCCTCAGCTAACTAGGCTTTCCTGCCTCTACTGCATGCACACTCCTCATCCGGGCAATTCTCTCATTGCCCCCACACTCTGATTTGGAGTCCCAGTGGATGTCTTTCTTCCCAGTCTCTAACACTGCCAGTCATGTCTATTGCCCACAGCAGGCAGTTCACAGGACCTGGTAAGCAGGGTAGAGATTATAGGATTGGGATTTGCCCCAGTAGCTGCTGGTTCTCCCAAGGCTCAAGCATCGAGATGTCCAAACTTCCTTGCTGCTGTTTCTTCCCTTTTAGATGTTAGAAATCCTCTCTGACTTTATATGTGGACATCTGCCAGCTTCTTATGGTTTTCTTCTTCTAGGTCAAAAGCCCTTGATGTAGGCATGTCCACAGTGAAGGCAGAGTACAGTGCCTCTTGTGGATGCCAGTGTGGACACCACCAAGGCCAGGGTAGTAGTCTCTAGCCACTCGGCCACTCAGCCTGTATGAACAAAATCAAAGCAACTGTGGTGTAGTGTAATGTGAGTCTCCACCTCTTCCTACATCACTCTCTTTCTCTACCCCTCACACCCCTGTGAGAGTGTGTGTGTGTGTGTGTGTGTGTGTGTGTGTGTGTGTGTGGTGATTGAGAAAGTGTGGATTTGAGAAATAAGACCAAAAGAATTGGAAACATGACCACTAAATGACTAACAACACTTGCAGGGCAGATCCATCAGCAAAAGAGCATTTGAAACCCTAGTGAGGTCCAACTGGCCTACCTATTAGCTTCTGTAGATTGGCTTTTAGCGGGGATTTCTCAGCTAATGGGGGCCTCATGTGGAAGAAGTAACAAAAGAGCTCTGGGATCAGATGTGTGAATGCTTAAACGTGGGCAATGGGCTCATCTAAAACTTCAATTTCCCAGCTCTAAAAGAGGTATTAGGCTGAACCATAGGGAGAATGATTTTGCAGGTCAGACAGATTGATCAGTATGTGGTGGCAGATGCCTGTAATTCAGTAGCTGAGAGGCTACAAGAGAATTGCTGCAAGTTTAAGGCCAGCCTGAGATGCATCGTAATGAGTTCCAGGCCAGCTCGGGCAAAGTGCGAGACCCCATCTCAGAAAAACAAAACAAGACAGATGGAATATTGCAGGTTTACTATGATTCAGTCCTAAAGCACTTTCTTTTCTAGGGTTATTGTGAAGAGGAAGGGAGATGACAGATTGTTTACTCCCTAGCTTGACTGTCCAATGAATAGTGATGTGATAGCAGTTGGCAGTGTAGATGACACCTAATGCAGTCACAAGCTTATGCTCCAGTTCTGGCTACCTCACAAAGGAAAGTCCAAGCCTGGCTAAAATATATCAGCAGCCTAATCCATGGAATTAAAATGGACCAAGAACTCTTCCTCTGTGAGCTGGCTCATCCTTCAGCTATAGGTTACTGTTTGTGGTAAAGCATTCTGGAACCAAGGGCCCTATTAAATGTCCCAAAGGAGAATAGTTTCCTTATATGATCTCATTATGCACCATTTAGCAGCCTGTACCAAGAGCCTAAGATCTGCCCTAGAGAGCTCCAATTCAATATGGGAGAAAGCCCCAGGACTGTGGTCAGACTGTGTGTGTGTGTGTGTGTGTGTGTGTGTGTGGTGTGAGAGAGAGAGAGAGAGAGAGAGAGAGAGAGAGAGAAAGAGAATTAATTGTATAGATCAGAAATGGCATGGAATTCCATATGTAGACACAAGATTAGCCTCAAACACATAGAAATTTGTGTGCACCACCATGCTGGGCCCAGAACATATTTAATACATATGGGTGTGTGTGTGCATGTGGACACACATGTATGTGTGGTGTATCTGAGTCCAGACTAGAGAATGGCCTTGGATGCCATCCTCAGAAACACTGTCCTGCCCCCCATTCTCTGAGACAGGGTATCTCATTGGTCTGCACTTCACCAATTAGTCTAGATTGGTTGTGGCTCCGGGCATCCTTCTGCCTTTGCTTCCCCAGCTCTGGGATTGCAAGCCTATGCCACCAGACATTTTCGTGTGGGTTCTGAGCATCAAACCTATGTCTTCATGCTTGTGAGTCAAGTCCTTCACTGACTGGACCCTCTCCCCGCATCACTCCACTTCTGACAATGGCCGGAATCATAAGGAGCATGTCTCTAGATCTGTAGGTTTGCTAAGAGGAAACATCCCTCTATCCCATTTCTGTTTGGTGGTTGTGAAAGGCTACACAGAAAAGATGGCATTTCAGATTGATTTTAAAGAATGGTAAGAAGTCCATGTGCTAAGACTGTGCTGGTTCACGAAGGGGAAACCTAACATTCAGAGGTGCGGTATTACAAAGGGATGTGCGCACCATTTGAGAGTGCTTCAAAATTTCAGTGTGTCAGGAGCACTATCACAGAAGGGAGTGTTTAAGGGGTTTAAAGGTCCTGGACATTTGGCTAGAAAGTGCTCCTGGATGGATTCTGTAGCCAGTTCTAAACCTGAAAGGCGTTGGGCAGATGTTGTCCACCTTCTCCCAGCACTTGGGATTCACAGCGAGGGATCTCTGAGTTGAATCCAGCCTGGTTTATAGAGGAGTTCCAGGACAGCCAGGCCAGTACAGAGAAGCCATGTCTTGGAAAACCAAAATAACTAACTAACCAACCAACCAACCAACCAACCAACCAAACAAACAAACAAACAAACAAATAAACCCCAAAACCAGCAAACTAAAGTATTTCAGAATGTTAGATAAAAGACAACATGATTTTCTTTGGAGTGGCCTCTAGAAATCTGAGATAGAGGTTCTATTAATAGCAATTATTAATAAAATTAATAATTTTATTATTAATTTATTAATTTATTATTTTATTTTATTTTATTTTTAGAAATCAACTCACCCGGCTAGAACCCAGGTTGGTTTGGAGCTCACAATAAGGCTCAGGTTAGCCTAAAATTTGTAGCAATCCTCCTGCCTCAGCTTTAGTGCTGGAATTACAATCATGAGCTGCTATATCCAGCTTACTTCTTCCCCCCTCCCCTCCCCCTCCTCTTCTTTAAATGTTGAGTATTAAACCCAAGGCCTCCAAGGCCTCTTACATGCGAGGCAAGTGTTCTCCCCTGAGCTATCATCTCAGCCCTTAATAAATTATGGTAAATGTGTACATCCATGTGCTATGGTTTGCATATGACTTAAGCATGTACCTCTTAATGTTCATGAGTTGGGAGTTTGGTACCAAGTGTGGCTACATGGTGAGTAGGGCAAAGTAGAGGAGGTGTTTGTACCAGTTGGAAACATGGCCTCTAAAGGGATTAAATGTAGTTTAGGGATTAAGAGTTCCTGGAACTCTTTTGTTTGTTTGTTTGTTTGTTTACTTGTTTCTCTGTGTAGCCTTGGCTGTCCCAGAACTTTCTCTATAGACCAGGCTGGTCTCAAAGACATAGAGATCCATGTGCCTCTGCCTCCCAAGTGCTGGAATTATTAAAGGCAAGCAGCACTACCACCTGCCATTCCTGGACCTCTTGATGGTTCTCTAGAGAGGGTTTGGTTAAAGCCTGCACACCCAGCTCTCCCTGACATTCTATGTACTGATGGGAGTACAGCCACTTGCTCCCGCCAGTGCTCCTGCTGTTACTATTCGCCAAGATGTGTATTTTAGTTAGTGTTTTTATGACTGTGATAAAACACCATGACCAAAAGCAATGTGCGGAGGAAAGGCTTTATTCGGCTTACACTTCCACATTGTAGTCCATCATCAAAGGAAGTCAGGACAGGCACTCAAACAGGGCTAGAACCTGGAGGCAGGAGCTGATGCAGAGGCCATGGAGGGATGTTGCTTACTGGCTTGCTCCCCATGGTTTGCTCAGCCTGCTTTCATATGAAACCCAGGACCACCATTCCAAGCATGATATCACCCATAGTCCATTGGGTCCTCCTCCATCAATCACTAATTAAGAAAACGTCCTATAGTTGGATCTTATGGAGGTATTTTCTCAATTGAAGTTCCTTCCTTTCAGATGACCGTAGTCTGTGTATGCATTTCTTCCTCTTAGTCTTTGAGGTTCTAGACCCTCTCCCACCATGTGCTTGGGGCCCACGGAATATACCAAGGAACCTAAGGATTCTTTTTTTTTCTTTTTTTCGGAGCTGGGGACCAAACCCAGGGCCTTGCGCTTGCTAGGCAAGCGCTCTACCACTGAGCTAAATCCCCAACCCAAACCTAAGGATTCTTATCCATGAGATTATTTATGGAAATTTTGGTTGGATATTTAATTCCAGGATGTCAGTGTGGCAAGGGGTTGCTTCACCAGCTAAAGCAGTATTTCTTTGATAGAATTATAGAAAAATGGATGATCAGAATGGTATTGACAGACTGACTTTGGATGATATAAACTGCATGTCTAGACAGGAAACTACACAAATGTATTAGCCGTGGCTCTGGGTATTGTAGAACTGCCCTAGTGTGGAAAACCACACAGTCATACTATTATCATCATAGCAAAGAGTTTACATAAAGGGCTTTGTGGTTAGTCTTATCTCTGTTTCCCATTGCTGACCACCAACATTCTGCTTTCTTTCAATATAGATTAGTGCACCTATTCTAGTTTCTTGAATAAATGGGATTAATACCACATATAACTTTTGTATCTGGTTTCTTTCAGTTAGTGTAATATTTTTTGAGATTCCTATGTAATTTGTTTCTTGTGATTGCTTAATATGTCTTATCTGTATAAGCCACGGTATATGCTGCATCTTGATATAAATCACAATGAATGCTGATATAACATCGTATTGTCATACCACTCATCCATTATACCACACTTTGTTTATGTAATCATCTGGATGCTTAGACACTTGCTGAACACCTGGGCTGTTACCAGGCTGGGGCCTTCATAAAGTTCCTACTGGTATTTTTGTAGAAAGTTGCTTGTGGACATGTGTTTTCATTTTTCTTAGATAATTAATTCCATTAAAGTCAAAGGGCATACCACGCACGATTTCGGTCCTTTTAAATTTACTAAGATTTGTTTCCTGACCCAGCATATGGTCTATTTTAGAGAAAGTTCCATGTGTGTGCTTGGGAAGGATGTGTACTTTGCAGATGTCGGCTGTAGTGTTCGAGTCATGTCAACTAGGTCAAGCTGATTGATGATGTTGTTCAGCTCCTTGACATTCTTCCCAATTCCCTTTTCACTTGCTTTATCAGTTAGTGAGAGAGAAATGTCACTTTCCAGCTCTCATTGCAAGTTTGTCATTGCTTGTTCCAGCATCTCCGCCAGAGCTGGCTTCAGTGTCTCTTGAAGCTCACGTTACTAGGCACATCACATCCCACCTGGGCCAGCTTTATGCACCCGCTCAGCTACCTGCCTGGCCTACCAGTCTTATATCAAATATTGGTGGGGCACTTTCTTAATAATTTATTTTTATTTTATGTTCATTAATGTTTTGCCTGCATATATGTGTAAGGGGGTCAGATCCCCTGGGGCTGGAGTTACATAGAGCTGGAGGCTGCCGTGTGGCTACTGGGAATATGGGTCCTCTGAAAGCACAACCAATACTCTTTTTTTTTTTTTTTTTTTTATTAACTGAGCATTTCATTTACATTTGAGGTACATTCCTTCGGGTTTCCAACATCCCCTAACCCCTCCCCCTCCCTCTCTAAGGTGTTCCTCCCATCCTCTCTACTGCCGCCTCCCAACAATCATGATCACTGGGGGTTCAGTCTTAGCAGGACCCAGGGCTTCCCCATTCCACTGACAACCTGGGTCACTCTTAACCACTCAGCCCATCGCTCCAGTCCCCACCACTCACCACTCAGCGCATCTGAGAGGCAAGAGTTACTCTGTGTAGCCATAGCTGTCCTGGAACTCTCTCTCTCTGCAGACCAGAATGGCCTCAAACTCAGAGATCTGACTTCTGCTTCCTGAGAGCTGGGAGTAAAGGTGTGTGTGACCACATCTGAATTATACTTTGATTTTTTTCTTTTTTTGAGACTGGGTTCCAGTAACCCAGGCTAGCCTTGAACTCTCAATATAACCAAGAATGACCTTAAACTTTTTGATCATCTTTCTCTTGATGTCCAAGTACTATGACTGCAGATGTATGTAACCATGTTTGGCTAAAAAAAATTGATTTTTTTTTTGCTTTATACATTGTGATTATGCATAATTATGAAATAAAGTGTGAAATTTCAGTAAATCAAATATTTTTATGGAAAATATATTTGCCCATGTATTTATCATTTCTAACACTTACTGGTTATTAGAAACCTGTATGTCTCTCTGATATCATTTTCCTTCAGCCTGAAGAATTTCCACTTAGTATCTCCAGCAGCATAGATATTTGAGTACTTTAAAACTGCTGCTTTGGGGTTGGGGATTTAGCTCAGTGGTAGAGCGCTTACCTAGGAAGCGCAAGGCCCTGGGTTCGGTCCCCAGCTCCGAAAAAAAAAAGAACCAAAAAAAAAAATAAATAAAACTGCTGCTTCACTTCATCGCCTTCTGGCTTGCGACATATTGCTTGAGAAGTCTTTGGGGATCCTGAGCTTGGTTGTCCTGTATATAATGTCTTCTTTTCTAGGGCCATTTTAGTCATATTTTCTCTATCTATGATCTTGAGGAATTGCATAGGTGATGCCTTAGCTTTTGTTTCTTTATTTGTATCCTTTTTGAAGCTTCCTAAGCCTCTTAGATCTGTAGTTTATAGTTTTCTAAAAATTCAATGACTACTTACTGGAAATTTTGCCTGTGGCTCCTAAAGCTCTAGTTACACAGATGTTAGGCTATGAAATGGATGCACAGGGCACTAATCCCTGTTAACATTTTCAGAACAATACAATTTATTGAGATATAATTTGCATGCTACCAGTTCACTCATTGAAAGTGTATTATTCGTAAATTTCTTTTTAAGCCAGTATAATGCTAATTAACTGTTTGCAAAGGACTAACCAGAGATTTCCATCAAGAGATCCACAAAGATTTTTTTATTGAAAATACATTTTCATTCAATACAAAAAAATGAAAGAAAGTATATAATTTAATGACTCTCAGCATATTCATAAGGATGTACAATCCTTGCTACAGTTTCTAAGAAGAAAGTAATTATTTGTGGGGCATTTTCAATTACCTTCAGCAGCCCTAGATCCTTTGACTGTACTCATTATCTTTTAGTATAGATTCTATTTTTATTTATATATGTAAAGAGAGAAAGAGAGAGAGAGAGAGAGAGAGAGAGAGAGAGAGAGAGAGAGAGAGAGAGAGAGAGCGCCTAAGAAAGGCCAGAAAAAGAAGGTCATGGTATCCTCTCGAGTTGTAGGTGGCTATGCCCCACCTGAACTGATATGGGGACAGAGCTGGGGGCTTAAGAGGGACATGTGCTTTTAAATCGTTGATTCATCTCTGCAGGCCTGAACTTCATATTCTCTAGTCTTATTTCTCATCACACTAATTTTTTTCTTCAGTGATCTAATCCATAGGCGTTTTCTAGTGAAGTTTACCAAATCATATTTCATTTTAAAATTTTATTTTGAACAGGAGTTGGAGAATATGCTAATAATAATCCCAGCATACAGAAAAATTAAAGTAGAAAAAAATATGAGTTTGTATGAAGTTGGGTTGCATTGTAAGAGCTGACACAAACTTTTATTTGGCTATTTCTATATATTTCAAAAAGATTTTCTCACTGTAGCATGTTGTCCTTTAAATTCTAGGAGCATACTTGGCAAAATCTTCACTTTTTTCATTCTTTCATCTTGGCCAATTCTGTTTTCTCTCATTGACTGTTGTTATTTTTACCTGATTCATGCGTTTAGAATTGTTGGATGTTTAAAGCCATTATAAATGATGCCTTGTTGAGTCTTCACATTTGGGGTCTTTTTCTTTAAGGAGTTGAACTCATTTGAAGGCAATTATGATAATCACATATCACCCAACCTCAAAGTGGTGAAGCATGTTTTTGATGCATAGAGAGAGTTGAATTTCCGGCTTACAGCTCTGGTAGCGCCTTCCACGTCTCTCATGCATGCTACATGTGTGGAAGAAGTTCAGCTACGTTAATCAAAAAAGATTCCTGTGCAGATACCTAGAGTTACTTTTCTGTGTTACTCTTTCCTTTCTAGAACACTATCTTACAAATTCTAGCTACCTCAGTCTCTCATCTTTTTAATTAACTCTGGGAGACTTTATGCTGTTCTAGAATGGCCCTTCCCCAAGCAGAAACCAAAGACCACATTAGGCTGTCCCTCAGCCATTCCCCTTCTCTCACTGTCTCACAGTCCTCTTCCCAGCTGTTGTAAAAACATTTGAAAGCAGCTGTTGTGTGTGTGTGTGTGTGTGTGTGTGTATGTGTGTGTGTGTGTGTATTTCTTCAGGATTTTTCTAATGACAGGAGAAGTTTCTAACATAATTTACTCCAGCATACTTGTATGAAGTCAAAGTTGAGGGGAATGACACAATCACATTTGATTTCAAGGAGAAACTGGTACTTCCTAGAGGGACAAGAGGGAGTAAAAGAGGCAGAAAAACAAATTTGGAGGCTATTTAAATTTCCATGAGTGAGCGGATGCTAATTTTAATTAAAGTTGGAGTGTGGGACTGGGGGGATATGGAAGCAATTGAGGTCTATCTAGGAGATGATAGTGGCAAGACTTGGTGATATACTGACTGTGTGTGTGGTGTGTGAAATACAGGGCAGAGTTCATGATTGCACTCATTTTTTTAGTTTAAACAGCCAAGAGAGTGGTGGTGACATTCACTAAGATAGAGAAGAATGGAGAAGAGGATGTTTGCCCTTTCTTGGAGAGGTATGTTATTTGCTACACAGGTAGACTGAAAACGATGGGGTCCCCTGTGGACATGTAGCATTCGATGTACCCATGAGCCATCCGGCTGAATAAAGCTGTTGGGTATGTAGGTCTGGGGCTCAGAGGAGAGCTGGGGGCTGACGAAACTAATGTGGGATTTGTATCCTATAAATAGGTTCTGAGGTTTGATGGGCTAGAGAAAGACTGCAGAGACAGAAGGCAGTCCAGGAAGAATGAACGTCCCAGCGAAGATGAGCCACACTATAGGCAATTTGTGAATGAGGGACAACAGAGGGTAGAACAGGATCCTTTCTGGTCCTTGTCTTTGGAGAAGCAGCCACAGAAGACATAGTGCCCAGGAATGGGAAAAGGAAGGCAAGGCTAGTGGTAGAAGCTGGCAGGCAAAACCAGAGCATACTCTGCTCACTTCCCTGCTCCCCTGGTCTTGTCTCATCTACAGGTATAACCATGGCCACTATTAAAAAGAAAAGAGAAAACAGGACAAAACAGAAGCACAATAGGAATAGAAATAGTTTCCAAATACCAAAGTAGACGAAAACCTCCACTGGTATTTTGGAAGCTAGAGAAGAAGCTGCCACTCTGTCTCCAGTGGTTGGCATTGTCAACTTGGCCTTGTGCCCTGCAGCTGGCCCTGAGGGCTGGCCACACTCCAACCAGCCCACGAAATTGTATCCCACCTCTGGCTTTGGGAACCATGCCAGGTCTTCCTCAGGCAGCCAAGCATGTGGCCAGGCCTAAGGAACAGAGTGGGAGGCCCCTAGAGCAACTACGACAGTCAGGGAAAGATGGAAAAAGGACAATATCATGCAGTAGGGATAGGACAGACAGCCTAGAGCCCAGGCCTGGGTATCCATTCTGTCTTCTCCCTGATAATTCTTTAAGCTCTCTCCTGCTTCTCAATGAATTACTCATGTGATCACCATGCACATCCTCAGTATCTTACCATTCTCCAAGTGATTTCTGCCTCTTTCCAGTTTTGGGCAGGGAGTTCCTCTCAGGGCCAGGGACACCCTACAACTGGTATGTGCCTGACTCCTCTACAGTATATCCTAGTCATTTGTTTTATGGACAACACTGCTATTAGTTCAGATATGTGGAATGCTGACTTTGGCTGTTCTGAAGAGTTCTCTTTCTTAGCCCCCTTGGCACATGTGGAATAGGATTGACTTTTTCCAAATTCAATCTGTATTTAAGTTCTTTAGGACACAGCTCTTGGGTAAAGTGAGGTACACTGGGATTTCTTTTCAATTTCCAATCTAATTGAACAAGCAGTTGTATATGTTGGGGATGACTACAAAATGTTTGGAGTTCGTAGTTGAAAATAGTAGAAAGAGACAATAGTTGAAAGGTATGATGTTTAACTAAATTGTCAGTTTGATTGGACTTAGAATCACTATACATCTGGGTGTGTCTATGAAGGTCTTTCCAAAATAGTTTGACTGATGAGAGATGATTCAGTGTAGATGGTATCATCCCATAGGCTGGGTTCTACACTGAGAATAATAATAATAATAATAATAATAATAATAATAATAATAATAATAATGCCAATTAATGAGGAAAGATTACTATTGGCTCACAGATTCAGAAGTTTCAGTTCAGGCTTACTTGGTCCTATTTCCAAGGGCCTGTGTTGAGGCCCTGCATCATGGTAGAGTGAGCACAATGAAACAGAGTTGCTCATTTCTTGATGATTGCAATGAATAGAAAGACCTGGAACAAGACAGAGACCCCAAGTACATGTCCTCAGTGACCTACTTTCTCCAACCTAGGTCCCACCTCTGAAAGTATCTGCCACATCTCAATAAAGCCACCAGATTAAGAATCTACTGAAAACCAATCCATTGACTAGGTCAGAATCCTTGGTATCCAATCTTGGTACCTCTCATTGGTCAAGCAACCAGCAGAGGACCAAGCCTAAAGGTAGACTAAATCCTCTACCACATGAGGCTTTAGGGGATGTTTCCAATTCAAACCATAAGAGAGAGCCTTTATCATTTTGGTTTTGAGCCTGGCCTTTAACTGCTGAGCCATCTCCCCATCCCACAGCTAACCATCAAACTGAGCACAGGGACCCCAGTGGAGGAGTTAGAGAAAGGACTGAAGGAGCTGAAGGGGTTTGCAACCCCATAGGAAGAGCAACAATACCAACCAACCAGATCCCCCAGAGTTCCCAGGGACTAAACCACCAACCAAAGAATACACATGAAGGGATCCATGGTCCAGCCACATATGTAGCAGAGGATGGCCTTGTCTGGCATCAATAGGAGGAGAAGCCCTGGGTCCTGTGAGGGCTCAATTCCCCAATGTAGGGGAATGCCAGGGCAGTGAGGTGGGAGTGGGTGGGTGAGAGGGGGAGCATCCTCATAGAAGCAGGTGAGGGATGAGGAGGGGAAGGGGGTAACATTTGAAATGTAAATACATAAAATAGCCAAAAAAGAGAGAGAGAGAGAGAGAGAGAGAGAGAGAGAGAGAGAGAGAGAGAGAGAGAGCGCACTTTTAGGCTACAGCACAGAACTCACTCAAGAAGAGAAAAGGTCAAATGAAAAGAGACTGTGGTGGTAGGAAATGTTCAAAAACCCAGTGAAGTTCTGAGAAAATGTTGCTCAGGTTAATGGGAGATTCCAGAACAAAGTCTGTCCTCTGTTGAGCAGGAACAGGCTATATCTAGTATCCTTGCCAGACTTCTGAGTATGCCAGGAACAGCATAAAGGAAGCATAGCCCCATGTGAACACCACCATAGATTATAAGAGGAGCAGCTGGGGCTCAGTTAACTCTGCTCCCGGTAGAAAGTTCTCTTGAAGAGAGAGCTGAACCGCGCTCTTCCACGCTCTTCTCACCATAGCTACCACTCCTACAGCTCCCTGAGAGATTTATTTACCTTGGCACCTTGGTCTTTTGAGTTTTCTTCAAGTCAGACATTTCTCCCATGCTAGACAAACCCAGCGTAGACAATGTTTTCTGGTCTGCTTCTTTAGGCTTCATAGCCTAACTCTAGCTCCTAGAGACCTGCCGTGTTGAAATCTCCCCTTGGAATAGGTATTATGCAGGCAGTAAGGGACGGGATGTGGGTTTGGATTCTAATACTGGTTAATTGATCAGTACTGATGACAGACATGTTAACAACAGCCCCCTAAAGAAGGGTGCTGTAGCTTCTCTTCCTGGTTGACCCCTTCCGCTCTGAGACTGACCTGGAAACTCCCTCCTTTCCTTTCAAGGAAGCTTGGTCTGTTTCCCTGTAGCTGTGGATGATGAATGACTCTCTGTGAATGCTCATCCAACCTGTCCTGCCTGGGGTAGGAAGGCAGTTGGTAGGTGACTAGGAACAAGGGGATTTCCTCCAGGCAAGATCCTTAGATGAAATATTTTCCTCTGGAAAGATGGTCACAATACAATTCAAGGCCCCGACCAGATACAGAACCTGCTCTAACATGGAAGGCAGGTTGCCTGATTCTTGAGTTGAAGCTCCTAGAGCTTCTCAACCTCACTAAAATGACAGAATCATGAGGTATGAGCCAGAGCTTCCTTCCTTCCTTCCTTCCTTCCTTCCTTCCTTCCTTCTTCTTCCTTTTTTTTTTTTTTTTGAAATATTGTTTTCTATGTAATTCCATCTGGTCTTAACTCCTACAGTTCAGGCGGCTTGAACTTGACACTAATCCTCCTGGTCAGTACTATTTTAGGATTATGGGTGTGCACAACCACATCCCTTGTAACTTAGTTCTTTTCATTGCAATGTCCTAGTTCAGAGTCTAGCAGATACTGGGTACTCTAGATCTATGAACAAAAGCTCCGTTCACACAGAAGCAGGCTCTGCTGATGAGAGCTTCTAGCTGGATGGACAGACACAGCCTCTTGGGTAATGGATACAGAGCTAGACTGACTCTGCAAAGGAGATAGACACATAAGGACCCACTTAAAGAAGGCTGTGATTAACAACATACCTGGTCTGCAGCTGGTTGGGAAAGGCCTTGGCGACGTGGAGGACATAAGAGTCATGGAGGTGACAAGAGCTGTGTGAATGTTTCCTTTCTAAGTTCTCTATTTATAGGGAACACATGTTGTGAACCAAAGCTCTGGACACGAGAGACTAAATGTGAGAAAGTGGGACTGGCCCAAGAAAGCTGACAGGACACTTCCTGGTTTGGGGCTGGAACTGCTTACCACAAGGGACATCCAGATGGAAGCCAGTCTTCCTTCTGTTGTTGGAGCCAAGTTCCGAGGCAGCGGTTCTTACCAGTAGACCAACCTCTTGCTGGATGGAGGTTGGCATGACCATGTGTTCCCAGGAAGGAGAAGACTTACTGCTCTCTGACTTGTTGGATCTAAGAGGTAATATACCTGATTGCAGCCCAGCTCAACCTGGTCACCACCATAGGCACATCCACACCTTGGCATCTGCCCCCTTGCAATAAAAAAACAATCTTCTACCTTTAGGCTAAGATCAAGTATAACCAGAGAGAACATATTATACTTACATGGATTACCTTTGGATCCTAGCTGCTCATCTTTGGATAGAGATAACGAATGCCCAGAGGACAAACTCTGAGGGCTTGCCTTCCTTAGAGGTGATGATTCTATGTAATTTCAAATTCAGTGAGGGTTCAAAACTGAAAGGATAGGAACCAATGAATCATCATGGCTTCCATGAGATGTCTTGAAGCTATAAAGGGGAATTTGGCCAGTGCCTTTCACATCTCATCTAAGCAAACAGATTAGGTTGAAGGATCAGGCTACGGGTTAGGGTTTAGACTCATCAGGCCTTGGCCAGAGCAAGACTGAAGGACAGTAGTTCACAGCCAGATGGAATTCATAATATTGGTCCTCACTTGACTGTAACCACCTAAGTTAACTGGAGTAGAGATTTAGCTAGGGTATTAAAATGGACACAAAAGTACTTGTTTTCCGTGATGCTGAGGGAAGCTTCAGAATTAAGGACTGTCATTCTAGCTTAAAGGTATGACTGTCCTCATTCATGTAGGCATAGTGGATGTGGCAATAAACTCACTTGAGCCGGCCATAATGTAGCAGTTCTTTTAGAAGTTGAGACTTGGCTAAGAACAGAATTTGGTGGGTCATGCCTTTTCTAGTGGAAGAGAAAACATGCTGTCTCAATGGAAGGTGGGCTCTGAGGGAATGGGTTGTGAAAAGCTAGATACAGGCTGAGGCTCCACCAGTGGATTCCCTGCTCCCCCTATACCTTGGTTGCTGCTACTATGTAAGAACTATGCTTCCTGTTGCTTAGCCTCAGGATATTCTCTAAGGAAGATCTAACATACTATCTTCAGATGAGGCAACCGCAGCTGAACTACTCTAAAGACTTACAACAGGATAGGATTCTGGAGGGTTTTGATAATTATCAGTGTGTTAATCATTTTTATTATTATTAGTGTTGTATGTGACTATACATGTGAGTGTAGGTGTGACATTAGTTAGAGGCATTGGCGCCCCTTGGAATTAGAGTGATAATAGTTCTGGGCTGTGTGCTTTGGGTTCTTAGAACTAAACTCAGATCCTTTGCAGGAGCAGTAAACACTCTTAATCCCTGAGCCATGTCCCCTGTTCCCATTGCCAGTTTTATTGACTAATATTATTTCTGGGGCTGGGGCCTGTTATGGACGTCCCCAGGGGACAAGTGGGCACTATAGATTTCCTAGATCCCTGCACACCAAACTGTCAAACATGAGCCATCCAGAATACCCTTTCTCTACAGTGTTTGAAAGTTCATTTCCCTTTATATTTCTTGGTTCTTGCTGGACCCCCCTGGAATTTCTCTGGGTCCATTTAGGCAAGAGCCAGTTCCCTAGTCTATGCGCCATCTCTACAGTCTCAGCCTCAAATGACTGGGTTGGGGCTTTACACTCAAACCCTTACCACATCCCGCCCTACTGTCTCCCTAAGTCCTGCTGCTGTCCATGGCTCTCCCGCCTCCTGTTAACTGTGGGAAGAATTTGGCAGCACACACATGAGGTTTGCTGGCCTTCATCCAGGCTGGATTTCACTGGTTATTTTTTTAACCATACTTTTAGCCTCCTGGGCCCCCTAGAGACTCTGTCTCTCAGCCTTAGCTGATTGGGAATAGTTTAGTTTGAGCTCATCTGTGGATTTCATCAGCTTGCTATTTACTGGCATCTTAAAAAGTTTTAAATGAAGCCGTTCCTGGAGCTGAAGCCTGGAGTTGGTTACTTGGGCTGCTTAGAAATTGGTGTCAATGAAGCCGAGCACATGGGCCTGGGGTTGCTTCGGGTCCAGTGATTTGGGTTAGAGCACCTACAGACAGAGGCTGAGGTCAGATCTCATTGAGCATTGAACCTGAGTCTTATGCATAGACTGACTCTGGTGCCTTGACTCTGGGACAGCAGTGAACATGAAATATACTTTTAAAAAAAGGCAAGAAACTTGTTAAAATGCTCTCATAGAAATTTGTTCTAAGTATCTGTCCATCCTTCACTTGGTCTTGATCTCATCACAGGCAGTAGTTTGGACAGTGGCTTCCTCTCATTCGAAAGATAGTCCTGTTGCTTGAATGTGTCCCTCAAACGTGTATATCTTTGAAGGATAATCCCCAAGTCACATTCATATTTGGAGGAGAGCATTTGGGGATGTAATTAGGATTAGATGATGCCATGAAGGCAGGGCCCCATGATTGTATTCCCAACTTTATGAGAGAGACCCTAGCTAGAACCCTTGCTCTAGCTTGCTGTGTAAAACCCTCTGTTCTGTTATGATGCAGGATGAGGGGCTACAGAGATGGCTCAGCGTTTAAGAGCACCCGACTACTCTTCCAGAGGTCCTGAGTTCAATTCCCAGCAACCACATGGTGGCTCACAACCATCTGTAAAGAGATCGGATGCCCTCTTCTGGTGTATCTGAAGACAGCAATAGTGTACTCACATTCATAAAATAAATAAAGTCTTTAAAAATAAATAGATAAAATTATGATGCAGGATGAAGCCTTTGCCAGATGCTGAGCAGATACTGTGACAGGGCAAAACAATGCAAAATTTCCTCTATCTTTTATTCTTATTTACTTATTGTGTATAAGTACAGTGTAATTATCTCTAGACACACCTGAAGAGGGCATCAGATCTCACTACAGATGGTCATGAGCCACGATGTGGTTGATGGGGATTCAAACTCAGGACCTCTGGAAGAGCAGTCAGTGCTCTTAAGCTCTGAGCCATCTCTCCAGTCCCATCTTTTATTCTTGCAACGTCCATTTCAGGTTTAACTAGAGTTTGATCTCCTTGATGGAGAATAATTTGGAAAATTACCCAACTCTATTCTAGGAACCTGATGTCAAGATGTCTTAGCTCACTTAGCCTCTGTTAGAGTGCCTGCCCTTGTAGAACCCACTTCAGCTAACTGCTTGTCCTCAAATACTTGAGTATGGTCCCAGCCAGCTAGAATAAAGCCTTTTATTTGCCTGTAAACTGTGTCTGAGTGATATTTTTTGGTGGGCTACCTGTCACAATGTAAGCCCAGTATTCTGCGACTTTCCAATTTCTGGAACCATGAATTAAATAAGCCTGTATGCTTTCTAAGTTACCCAGGTTGTAGCATTTAATTGTAGCAACAGAAACTAGACAGAGACAGATGAGGTAACAATGATGTACAGAGGTAACAGTTCTGGCCCCCTCTCTGTCCTTGCATCATACTCTGGCTCAGGTCTTAGTGTTATGACATTTTCCAGGAGGGAGGTTTCTATATAATTTATTGGCTTACTTTGTCATATGTAATGATAGATTTCATAGAGTCACTTTCAGACCAGTGGATCATGTGCTTTGACCATATTTCTCCCCCTCCCACTATTTCTCTTCATTCCTAAAGACAATCAATCACTTCTACTTTCATATATATGTGAATATATACTTTCATATATAATGTTCGACTCTTCCAAGATTCGTGGGTTCAAATCATATAAAAGTTATAGTATAGGAGTGTGGGAGTTTGTGCCTCTGGAGTGAAGAGTTATCAGGAGGTCGGACCCTCATTATAGCAAGCAGTGCCCCTATGAATAATCAGGGTTCTCTATCTCTCTTTATCCCATCTTTCCCCCTCCTTCTCCCCCTTTTCCCTGGGAAAATATAAGACGGTCATAGGCAAATCATAGAAAAGACTGTTACCAAGAATTATACCATAATAGTGCCCAGGTTCCAGACTTCTAGCCTCTGGAACTTGAAACTATATGGGGAAGCTTCCTAGTCTATGGTGTTCCATTGTAGAAGCTGGAGCAGACACGATCTCAAGTCTTCCTAAAAGAGATGATTCCTTTGCAGGAGTTTGAAGAGTCAGTAGTTTCCAGATGGCTAAGAGAATGAGGAGGGTGACACATCGAGTTAAGTGTCACTACAAATAAAGGTGGCGAAACCAGGTGGGTGGGGGAACTGCAGCTACTTCATTGTAGTTGTTGGACTTCTGCCTCCTGGGGCCTGGCATGGTGCCCAGTAAGTAGCTGGTGCTCAGGAGAAGCTGGGCGAGCAAACACAGCTCCTTAGATTCTAGGTGTCATGTGCATCTGTGGAGTGCACATCCCCTATGTACCCTCCTCAGCTGTCAACTAGTTAAGACGAAGGTCTGTGAGAGAGAACTGAACACCTAAGGTGCCAGAGAGGGTTGGGAAAGAAACTCATCTGGATGCTGCTTCTCTTGGTTCCAGGCCCAGTGCTTTTTCGACATTATTTCCTATTTGTCCTCTCTCCTTTCTTCCTCTCTTCAATACACAGAGTCAGAGACAGACACAAGCATTCGAGCTTGTTCTCTAGCTCACTGGTTGTTTTACTGTGCTCTGCTGGTGTCCCCAAGTGGCAGCCATTTGGAATTCTGCATTCTCTATAGCAAACAATGAACTCGAAAAGGAAAGCAGTGCCGAGAATTGAAAATCCTCACCCAAGAGCTCTATGGATTAATTATTGAGGGCGAGCTGCCTTGAACTTGGAAGTGCCAGCCCTCTCTGTACACTGATACCAACGTGGCAAAGAATGGATACCACCCCTTCTCTCAGAGAGCTTTCTGCTTGGAAATGGAGCACAAACAGCCCTCTACTACAGCAGAACTCTTAGTCTTTCTTATTTTGAGAACAACTTGTTTTTTTTTTCCAAAATGTGTGTGAGTCTTGCATTTGATGAGCTTGGGAAAATCACTCCTTGAATAAATCTCTGGTGACAGTTTTAAACTAATGATATCAAATCACTGAATTACTCTATTCCATTTGTCAATACATCTTCTCCTTTAAAGAGCTGAGATTTATTCACAGACCAATTATCCGAGAAAAAAATCCATTCATGTCAATGTACCTGTCCAGCCTAGCAAATACCAAGAGTGAGTAAAATCCATGCTAACGCAAGGAAATACGTGGTTCCTTACTTGCAGTAAATTGTTTTGTAAAGGGAAGAAACAGTGCCTGGTGGCCCTACTGTGTTTTAATGGGACTAGAAGCTGTATGTAAACAAGACTGATGTTTTTCATCTCTCTCATCTATCAGAAGTATAATATAGATTTATATTTAAATCTCATTGGAACTTACATGGATGCTTCTTCCATGAAAGCTACCGAGTCACTTAGCAGAGTACTGGACCAGAGAGTCTTGTTCCAATGGTCCCAACAGTCTGGGTGGGACTATAACCTCCACGGCAATCCAACCAACAACAAGACAGGTGGTGGTAAAGAGAAAAGGGATTTATTGAAGTGTGGTCATAGGAAGAAACAAAGGAACTACCAGTCTTTCTCTGGGGGTTCTGGCCAGAGGTCCAGGTCTGTAGAGGGATAAGAATTGGGTCAGGGAACCAGAAGTATGGATGGTAAGACAGTCTTTGGACAAACTGGTCTCCCTTCATCCTTATCTCAGTTATGGTTCTGGGGAGCACCACTGAGGGGGAGTTCCAGGAGGTCATCGTTCCTTGAGGGGGTAATTCAAAATGATTACCCTTAGCCTAAGCTTTCCTGGAGTTAGAGATAGGCTGGGGAGGAGAAGTAACTCAAGGAATGCACATGGTTGAGGAGTGAAAAGAGAATCAGTTGTGACAACCACAGCGACAGCAGGGTCCCTTTAATTTGCCAACTGTAAAGGATCCTCTATTGCAGTTCTTGTGAATTGTGTTATCTCTTCTGCCACTTCCTGAGTGACCTTGGGTAAGTGAGTTGGCATTTCTGGCCCTCTGGTTTCCCTGGCTATAAAATGGAGAGAGTCTTCTAACCATTATCTTAAAGGATTATTATGTCAATAAAAAGCCACTCTGCATGTCAAAGAGTGAAGACAGATTGAGGTAGATGAAGGTAGACACTGTGAGGCATTGAAGTAGCTGCTTCCTATGGTGACTTAGAAGCACAAATTACATTACACTATGGGTGATCCTCCCCACAATGAGACCCACAGTGTTACCTGTTTTTTTTTTTTATGATAGGAAAGGCCAGGCCCAAGACTTGAATGACAAGGAAGGCAATGGACAGATGTCTCCATGACAGCTCTATGGGCGAGGTGTCTAACACAGCTGAATGGTGACAGTCATGAGGATAACTGTAAGCAAGAGCTTCTTTGGGTAGTGTATGCACTCAGAATCCATGACACATGGCAATCCTGGAAGCTTTCTGCAGTAGATGTAAGATGCTCTTCCTCCTGTCCTCATCCCAGCCTAGCTCAGGTCACGTGCAACTTCACATGACTGATTTCCTCCTTCGCCTTCCCACCTCTAGCACCTGCAGCTTCTCTGCAGTGTAGTGGGCACAGAAGGCCCTGAGGGTGACCCTTAATTGATCCAGGATAGGAACCAGTGAACAAATACTCTAGTCTTCTAGTAGGACGAGTCTTAGGACTGTGCTCAAGTTCTTGGTGGGCTCCCAAGCAGGATGCTGCTTGCCCCAGCAGCAATCTGAGCATTTATACACTTTAACAAAACATAGGGTTACATGTTGCTCAGGCAGGCTTGAACTTGCTACATAGCCCAGGATGACCTTGAATTTTTGATCCTCTTGCTACTACTTTCAGGGGCTGCTGGAATGATATGCTTGTACCACCACAGGAAATTGTTTATACAGTGCTGGAGATTAAATCCAGCACCATCCTATATCCATTAGATCCAGGATAAGCAACCCAGCAACTGAGTTGCAGCCTCAGTCCTGCCCAAAGAAACTTCTTCACTGATTTTTCTCCTTCTCATTCATTTATTCCCCAGGCTTTTTTTTTTTTTTTTTTGTTTTTTTTTCGAGCTGGGGACGAACCAGGGCCTTATGCTTCCTAGGCAAGCGCTCAACCACTGAGCTAAATCCCCAACCCCTATTCCCCCAGGCTTTTATACGTGTGCTTCACATGATACACCAGCCAGGAAACTACCCAAACTCAAGTGTCTGTACGCAAGTCTGCTTTTTGGGGGGAAGGGGAAAGGAAGGAACCCCCAAACAAAAACACTTTATTTCTTCTACTGTTCACACAAGATCCAGGTGTGGGGAAACTAGAGCCTGAGAAAAGCTTGTAACAAAAGAAATGTAATAACCCTGTTGGACATCTGCTTTCAAAGCTCTTTTCTTGCCGAACCTCCTTGTTATTCAAAGCAGGAGGAGCAGCAGGGCCATCACCTGGGAGCTAGTGAGAAATGCAGAGCCACCCCAGCTGGCTGGATCCGAATCTGCATGTGTAGGAGCTCGGCAGGTGCTCTGTGTTGTAACTCTGCAGGGGCTCCGTGTATACACTGGAGTTGGGCAGCTCGGCCTTACCTTGCTATCTTCCTGGCCCCAACAGGATCCCAGGGGGACCATATCACTGTTTGTAGTGTGCTCGATAGTGTTCCTTTGAATTCATGCCACCCAGAATTTAGGATGTGGCCTTTTGGCTGATGTCACGGTAAGAATGGGCTCTCAGCCAATGACCACCATTCTCATAAGAGGGGCTTAAGCGTTGAGGGTGAGGAGGTGATGGGGGTGAGAATGTCTCGAGATGTGGGTCAGCAGTAGAGTGCTTACCAAGCAAGTATCCAAGGTCATGGGCTCCATCTGAGGGGGGGGGAGTGCAGAGGGACAGAGGGACAGAGGGAGAGAGACAGAGACAGACACAGAGAGACAGACAGACAGAGACAGACAGACACAGAGAGAGCACTATAACTGAGATTACAGGTTTGCTACCTGGAAGGGGCAAGAAAAGATATCCACGTGAGCTTTTTGAGGGAACATGGCCTTACTAATACCTTGGCTTTGGACTTTTAGCCTCCAGAACTTAGAGAATTTCTTTTTCTCCTCTAACCTTATCCTTTTTCTTGGCAGGTTCAAACCCAGGGCCTTGCACCTTCTAAGCAACTGCTGTGTCACTGAGCTGTATTTTATATATTATTTGTTTGTTTGTTTGCCTATTTATTTATAATCTTGTTCTGAAGCCGGCCAGGGTAGCCTTAAGTCCTCCAACCTTCTGTTTCCACCTCGCAATGGTGGAATTGCAGACGTGCATCCCCATGCCTGACTTACTCGTATGGTGGAAGTCACTTAGACAGTGGCATTTTGTCCCAGCAGCCCTAGGGAAACTAGTAGATGATTATTCCCGATTTCACACTCAAGTATGCGGCAGCCAGGATTTAGCATAGGCACAAGTAGGATTGATTCATCTCCCCACAATGGACGCTGAGCCACAGGGGGTCGTCAGCGCATTTTCTCAATTCTAACCTGGTCCA
Source organism: Rattus rattus (assembly GCF_011064425.1). NCBI lineage: Eukaryota > Metazoa > Chordata > Mammalia > Rodentia > Muridae > Rattus > Rattus rattus. The sequence goes on from NC_046172.1 coordinate 110,340,427, forward strand.
CATTGTTATCTGGGATTGGGAGGCAGGCGTTGGGGCTTGTAGCTCTAACATGTAGATAACATGGAGTTGAACATGCTGCTTCACCTGATGGGTGCCTCTATAGGGACTCTGGCAGGCTAAAACAATGACCTAACACAATGATGGAACCTCGCAGGGATGAGACTAAAGATTCACAAGGGTTACAGAAAGCAAACAGACAGAAATGGGATGAGAGTATCATTGATGGATGTTTGGTGGATAGAAACTGCCGCAGATGAGCAGGTAGATTCAAATAACCCCCAGCTTTCCTGGAGTTTGCGGATATGATCCAGTTGATGCTAAAGGAAACCTTTATCTTACACTACTAGAAATGGCATAGTCTCAATTAGTTGGAACAGCACTGTCAGCTTCTATATTGTGCCTCTCTTTTTACCCTTAGAGGACTAAACCAGTGTGAAGGCATCACTTTCCAAAGACAATACTGCAACTTGGGTGTTTGTGGGACCAGAACGAAGACTCAGAAATAAAACAATGGTTGTAGTTCCCACTTCTTGAGTGTTTCCTGTGTGCTAGTCACTGGACTAAGGGAGGTAACCAAGGAAACCAGTCAGGAAGGGCTGGTTTTTCATTGTCACTATAACAAATCTCCATGAATTGGGTAAAAATACATCATAGTTTATTCTATCAGTTCTTAATGAGTTTATACTTATAGTTTACATTATTGTATGCATCTTCTTTGACTACATTTTCATGAGCTTGACAATTTATGTAGCCTTTACCATCATCAAAATGTAGAATGTTTCTATTGCCCAAAGATTCACCATGTTCTATACCAATCCACCCCCTTCCATATCTGACCCCAGACAAGTATTGACTTTGAGTCAATAGGTTGAACATTTTATAACTATAGAATTGCATAGATGGGATAGTCCAATAGTTCCACATCTAAAAGTTGCATTTCTGTATTTTCCTCTGTTTTTTATAGGGCTGACTTTAACCTGTGGCTTTTAGACAGGGTTACCAGGTAAGCACTCTGTTAGTGAGCTACATCTCCAGTCCCAGACAGCACAGATGTGTTTTCTTATAGTTCTAAAGGACAGGTTTCAAAATGAATCTCGCTCACTAAACTAAACCCAGGGTTCTGATATCAGCAGGGCTGCATCCCATCTGAAGCCTCCAGGGGAGGATCTGGTTCCTTTTTCTTTCCTGATTCTGGATGCCTGGCTCTCCATGCCATTCCATGATTAGAGCTGGCAGTGGCCGACACAGTCTTTCACCTATGACATCATTCTGAATCTTATTCTCTTGCCTCCTGTTTTCATTTATAAAGACCCCTGTGATTGATTATATTGGGCCCATCTGGCCAGCCGAGACTCCCAAACCTCTGTGTTCTAAAGACAGCTCATTGGCAGCCAGAACGCCACCTCGTTACATGCAACCTTTTTGCAGGTTCTAAGGATTAGGATGTGTACATCTTCAGAGAACCATTATTCTGCTTACCTCCTCTTCTATTTCATGCAATCCTCAGATCCTCTTTTCAGAGATGTTGATTATAGAGATAAGACCCTGAGGCACACAGAGGTAGTCTGCTTAAGGTCACAAACAACTAGAGAATGACAGATTCAAAAGTCAATCTTCAGGCTGCCTGACTGTGATTCCAGATCAGTAGAGTTTATTAAGGCATAATTTACATATGATAAAATTCACAATTCTAGGTGTACAAGTTCAATGAGGCTGAACAAGAGTATGCACTTAGGTAACACCACCTTGCATTTTGGTAACGTTTGATCACTTTCAAATACTCAAAAAGATCTATTTGCTCTCCTTTTACAAACTTTGTATTTTCAAATAGCTATAGACACAGAAGTTGCAAAAAAAAAAATTACAATCCAGAGAGGTTCTATGTCTTTTTCATGCAGCCATGTCTACTGGTTATAACTCACATAGCTACAGGGCTGGAGAGATGACTCACTGTCTAAGAGCACTGACTGTTCTTCCAGAGGTCCTGAGTTCAATTCCCAGCAACCACATGGTGGCTCACAACCATCTGTAATGAGATCCGATGCCCTCTTCTGGTGTGTCTAAAGACAGTGACAGTGTACTTATATACACTAAATAAATTATTTTTAAAAAAGACCTTACGTAGCTACAATGGAACATCAAAACCAGGGAACTTGGTGCAGTGCTGTCAAGTGGATTATAGACCTTATTTGTGGATGAATATTTGCATGTATGGTTCTTTGCAACTTTATTACATGTATGGTTTTGTGTAACCGTCACAGTAAACAAACTTTCACATGCCTTCCCTTAACAGCCACACCACCTACTCCTTCTAGCCATCTCTAATCCTTGGCAACCACCAAATTTTCTGTGTCCCATTATTGTGAAAGTACATTTTTAGTTATAAAATATAAAAAATGGATACTTTCACATAGGAAAACAAACAAAACAAAATACCAAGCTATTCAGGTCTTTTGAAAAAAAAAAAAAAACCCCACACAAACCCTCCTTCTCATTCCAGGCCTCTTGCTGGAGTTAGTGTTGGCTAGCCTCCTCCCAGCAATGACCTAGCAGCAGCTTACATCATCATCTGCCACCATTGCCTGCCAGGTGCAGCAGCTTGCTTATAAGAGGACTGCTCGCTACCACAGTCCTCTCTCTTTTCTTTTTCTCTCTACCCTCTTCTCTTTTCTCTCTCCCCCCTTCTCTTTCTCTTTCTTTCTCTCTCTTTCCACATGTTCCTGCCAGCCTCTTTCTTTCTCTACTTCTTCATCCCCCCTTTCTCTGCCCTTGTGGCTGTCTGCCTCCACCCTTTCTCCGGGTCTCTACTCCCTTTCCTTCCTCATAATACAATCCCCTTAAAGCAGGTCTGTCTCATCGAGACTATTTCAGGGGAGCACCTTGGTATCTATCTCCTTACTTCCGATGCCGTCGCATTATATTTCATAACAGTTATAGCTAGAGTTTGGGGAGTTATAGCAAGCCTTGGCTCATACAGGTACATGGACATATATGCCTGTGAAGGGATGGTAACTAGAGAAATGCATAGTCGTGTGTGTTTTTAACATATACTGTGAGAACTGTCCTATGGCGTGTTGATTATTTTACTTAACTGAAGTTACTACAAAAAATTAATAAAGTGAACTTGATAGTATATGCATTCAATTCTAGCACTCAGGGAGCTGGAGAGATTACTGAATGGTTACAAAAACTTGCTGTTCTTGCAGAAGACCTCGGTTCAATTTCTGGTACTCACACATGGTGGCTTATAACTTCAGTTATTGAGGATCGAGCACCCTCTTCTGGCTTCTACAGATTATCAGACATGCATGATGCACAGACATGCAAGTAAATGACTGGTTATACACATATTTAAAACAAAAACAAAAAACAAAACTAACATTCAAGAGGTAGAGGCAAGCAGATCTCTATGAGTTTGAAGCTGGGCTGGTCTAAATAGAGCGTTCCAGGCCAGAGCTGGAGAGATGGCTCAGTGGTTTAGAGCATTGACTGCTGTTTCAGAGTTCCTGAGTTCAAATCCCAGCAACCACATGGTGGCTCACAACTATCTGTAATGGGGTCTGATGCTCTCTTCTGGTGTGTCTGAAGACAGCTACATTCATATGTGTGTGTGTGTGTGTGTGTGTGTGTGTGTGTGTAATATGTGTATACATTTATGTATATGTATATATGCATGCATATATATACATATATTTCAAACCATATACATTGTATTCCATAAATATATATGATAGTTACTTGTCAATTAAACATAAGTCAGAGACTGGGATTGTATCTCAGTGGTAGAATATGAAGCTCTGTATTAGATCTCTGGCACCACATTAAGAAAAATATCTTGCATAGCTTTCTATAGCCATACCTTGACTCATAATGCATTAAAAATGTCCAGCATATTATAATTTGTCAGTCCCATAATTTATTTAACTAGACCAAACCAATGCTGGGTCGTCTCGGTTTTCTTTCTTTGTCCTTATTATGCACTTCTGCGAGACCTCTGTGCACACATACACAGGCTTCTCTCAAGTAAATCCAAACTGTGCTTTCTACAGCATGACAAAGGGACATGAAGCTTCAGTGACCTGTCAGTCAAGTGGGACAAACCATGTCCGCCATGCAGTAGGCCCCTATGTGAACATCAGGGTTATATTCATGATGGAGGCTGACATTAATAGACTTGTAGGCTTTGCCGGTTTGGAACTTGGGATTGGTGGACTCAGTTCATAGGTCCGTGTATGTCCAGACCAGTCTGTTCGAGTCCCCTCTCTGCCTTGTCCCACTCTAGTGGTAAAGAGGCCTAAGGGAGCTCCTTGTATTTGGGGGGAAATCATGTATTGTTTGCATGATGTTTATTCTGACAACACTTCCTAGTCTTGGAAAAAATACTATCCTGGCACAACAATATGATGAGGCCAAGAAATAATGAGGCTTCTCACAAATTGTCGTGGGGCTCATGAGTGCATTTTGTTCAAAGAAAACAAGGTCAGAGATGGGAAGTCATTTACCCAAGGCCAGCTAACAGCTGTCTTATAAAAACCATTCAAACTGGAGGCAGAGGGGTCTTGAAGCAGGGCAGTGTGGAATTGTCAGCTGAGTGTCTTATCCCTTGCTGAGCTTTAGCTCCTGCTTTGGATAAGGCCCTTATCAACTAGGAAATGCTCATATATTGTCAAGCCCTGTTTACTTGAATCCTGCTATATATGTATGGGGAAAGGCCATGGGTCAATCCCAGTCCCATAACCATTTACCCTGAGACCTATTGGTCATGCTGGCCCCTACTAGGTATGGAACAATTCTCGGAACTGCGAGGCTAGTGCCTGGCTTTTTAATGTAACTGCTAAGGATATGAATTGCAGCTTTATCCAGTGAGCCCACTCCCCAGCCCTAACTTCTGAGATCTGAAGCCACTGATGTTTGAGACAAGAGACAAGGGAGCAGGGGAGTTGTGTGGAAAGAGCACTGCCCTGGTCTAGTTACAATGATTTAGTGGATAATTTATCAGGAGTTTTTAATGTGTTACCTACTGGAGTCTTCCAAACTCATTTCCTAACTAACCTGGAAGGAATGGAGCCATTCTAAAGAGACACTTGTCGCTCTCCCATTAACTATCACACTACTGAGACAATGACTGGAGCCAAAGAAATTGGAATTTTCTCAGGAATCTCATGCTGGGAGAAGGAAACAGCTGGGCCCCAGCGTCAGCCAGGTTGGGAACCTGTCTCGGCCAAAGAGGTTTCACACACTTCTGACAACTTGTCAGATAATCTTGCAGGAGAAACTGGTACAAAGAGTGATGATGGGCGTGACCACACCTCGAGCAGGACTGCTTAGTTATGCATGCCTCTTGCCTCTCTGTTCAAATGTAAACCTCATGTCAGGACCCCAAAGATGAACTTGAAGGGTCAATGAACTTCTTTGTTCTGCTTCACAATGAATAAATCTCCTCTGAGTGAGAGAGAAAGAGTGGGGTGAAAAGGGGAGAGAGAAGGAGAGAGAAGGGAAAGAGAGAGAGGTGGGGGAAAGAACTGGGGAGAGGGAGGGCGTTAAGTCAGGAGCCCTGTCCTTGGGCTAGCCCTGCTCTGTGGCCTTGAGCAAGATACTTCCCTCCTTGCCTTAGTCTCTTTATTTATAAAAAACACAAAACCAAAACCACCACCACCAACAACAACAACCCCCCCCCCAAAATGAAAAAAACAAACGGTTAGAAATACCTTTCTGGTATTAAAAATGGCCTTTCTCGTGACAAGCCTTGGAGGTGGTTCAACTTTGCCCTGAAGCAACAGGAACTACTGAACAAAAGCTAACCTGCTGAGAGAAGGTTCCAGAGATAAGGATTTGCAAGTGAAGATAGGGTTAGGAAATCAATCTTTCCTTTTGGGTGAGTGGAAGGTGATGTATAACAGGGGGGATAAGGATAGGAGGTTGGGGAGGTCAGAGGCCAGATTTGGTCAACACAGCAAGGGTACTAGAGAGGCCTATGCTGTTGGAAGAGAAGACTCCAGCCCTTTCCGATCTCAGACCCATTCACTTCTCACCTCTGGAATGCTTCTCAGGCCTATCAAATGCCCAGACTTTTGCTGGGGTTAAGCTTTAGTCTTATGCCCTTTGCTGAGACAGTAGGGCTGTCATCACTACCCACCCACGGGGAAGCATACGTCAAACGCATTCTGTGTCCTCTTTTGGTCCCTTTATGGACCTGCTTATAGTGCCCATCCACAGCCTCTGTTCTAGGGCCTTTCACAGTGGAAACTTTGATGACATGACAATATCACTACAGTGGAACCTGCAGGCCTGCCATTCATGAAAGAGAGAGGTAGCCCCAGCTGTTGGCTTGAGATGTTCTCTGAGGAAAACAATGGGTAGGCTTGTGCCAGTGGGAACAGAGTAGGTTTTAGTAACAAAGGGCTCGTTTGAATGGAAGAGCTGCCTGGACCTCTCAGTTGCTTATTTCTCTCTGCTTCTAGAATGCTTCAGGGAGCTCAGGGATCTGGAGGTCCCCCCCCCACAACCCCGCCTGTGGCTAACACTTCCCCCACTGCAGAGAAGAGGCTGAGTTTCTCCAGCCTTCGGCTGGGTGTGTTGGCCTTTTCCCCACCAGCCCTGGCAAAGGCTCACAGACTTTTCAGAAAGTTGTAAAAACTGGGAGGCCACAGGCGGGGAGGAGTAGGAGGGAGAGTATTGGGAGAGAAGGGCTATTTGAAAAGGCTCTGTTGCTGTGGAAGACTGGAGACTGGGTTTTCTCTGGAGGGAGGTCAAGGACTCAACTGAGATTCTTTCCAGTCTTCTCCCTCCGACGTCCCTTTGATAACAACCCCTAACATGTATCGAGCCATTAGGATGAACCTGGCACCGCTCTGTCTTTTTAAAATGGATTTTCTAATTTAATCCTTCACAGCAGCACTATGCGTGAGACCATTATTATCCCTGTTCTAGAGATTAAATAAGAATAATTTAAGCTCTCTGCAAAGCACATAGAGGTTAAATAAGCTAGAAAGAGGCTGCGCCAGGATTACATACGCAGAGAATTTGCCTTAATGGAACAATCCTAACCACTAGATGTTATGGTTTGGTCATGAATTGCACCCCTTCCCAAGAAGGTTCATGTATCTTGTTGAAAGTTTAGTCTCTGGTTAAATGGTACTCTTTGGAGGAGGTTCTAGAAACTTTGGGATGTAGGGCCTTGTGCTGGTTAGATTTATGCTAACTTTACAAAAGCTGAAGTCACCTGAGAGTCTCTCCTGCCCTCACTGCTTTTGATGATGAACTGTTATATGGAACTGTGAGTGAAATAATCCTTTCCTCCCCAAGCTGCTTTTGGCCATGGTGTTTCATCACAGCAATAGTAACCATAACTAAGACAGGCTTGATTGAAGAAAGTAAATTATTGGTGACCCAGTCTTGGGGACTATATCTCTGTACATCTTTGGGATGTAGGGCCTTCTGTAGGCTAGTTTTTGGCAACTTGACACAATTTAGAGTCCATTGAGAAGAGGGAGCCTTAATTGAGGAAATGTCTCCATGTGCCTTTAAATCCCAGCACTTGAAAGACAGAGGCAGGCAGATCTCTGTGAGTTTGAGGATAGCATGGTCTACAGAGTAAGTTCCAGGACAGGACAGTCAGTCAGGGTTCACAAAGGAACCTAGAGAGAGAGAGAGAGAGAGAGAGAGAGAGAGAGAGAGAGAGAGAGACAGACAGACAGACAGACAGACAGACACAGACACAGACACAGACACAGACACAGACACAGACACAGACACAGACACAGAGAGAAAGAATGTTTTATTCCTTATTGTTCTACTGTGACCTGTAGCTCCATGAACAACATCTGGTATTAGCAGGTATTCAGTAGATCATTGTTGAATGAATGAGACAGTGAATGAAGTGTCAACATGTAAGAAGTATTCATGTGAACGGGATTTATGATTATGGGTAGCAATCTCATTGTAGTCCCTTCTTCCCATGACCAGGGTTCACATACAGCAGTGCATACAGCAAATGATCAGTTGACATGAGCTAGAAGAAGAGCCTTACATTTGGTGAAAAGACCACTTTTTGTGGGAGATACAAAAGCTGTAGGGGTAGAGAGAATGTCTTTGGTCTATTTCCATGTATTGAATCTCCAACCCCACCCTTGCTCTGGAGAAGAGTTTCATAGAAGAGACTTGAAACAAGAATGCTATGGTCTCTCCTGAGAGACACAGCCAGAATACAGCAAATACAGAGGCGAATGCCAGCAGCAAACCACTGAACTGAGAACGGGACCCCTGTTGAAGGAATCAGAGAAAGAACTGGAAGAGCTTGAAGGGGCCTTTGAGACCCCATATGTACAACAATGCCAAGCAACCAGAGCTTCCAGGACTAAGCCACTACCTAAAGACTATACATGGACTGACCCTGGACTGACCTCATAGGTAGCAAATGAATATCCTAGTAAGAGCACCAGTGGAAGGGGAAGCCCTGGGTCCCATAAGACTGGAACCCCAGTGAACTAGACAGTTGGGGGAGGCGGCAATGGGGAGGGTGGGGAGGGGAACACCCATAAGGAAGGGGGGGAAAGGGATGTTTGCCCGAAACCGGAAAGGGAATAACACTTAAATGTATATAAGAAATACTCAAGTTAATAAAAAAAAAAAAAAGAATGCTATGGTCTATGTGTCTATATCCCCATTAATAGTTTTCAGTCACTATGATGGAATGCTTGGGAAAATCATGTTACAAAGAAAAAAAAGATTTATTTTGGCTCACAATTTTGGAGGTTCCAGTCATTGATCAACTTCCCATATTTCTTTTAGACATGGAATGAGGCACATCATGGCGCAATTTTGTAGTAGAACAAGGGTTCTCCCATCAAAAGCCAGAGAATAAAAAAAAAAAGCCCTAGACCCCACATTCTTCGTCAGGGATGTGTTCCAATGATCAAGAGTTCTTGCCACAAGGCACCACTCCCACTATTGTGTTACCCTGTTACTCATGGACCTTTGGGGGACACATTTAACATTCAGACTATAGCACCCCAAAAAATCACATTCTGAAATCCTAATGCTTAAGAGAATGATAGTCAGAGGTAGGGACTTTGGAGGTGATTAGATTACAAGAATAGAGCCCCCAGGGTTGGGGATTTAGCTCAGTGGTAGAGCGCTTGCCTAGGAAGCGCAAGGCCCTGGGTTCGGTCCCCAGCTCCGAAAAAAAGAAAAAGGAAAAAAAAAAAAAAGAATAGAGCCCCTAGACTTTAGTACCCTAATAAAAGAGATTCAACAGAGATCCTTCACCCCTCATCCCAGGTGATAACACAGCTCCAGGGTGCTACATTTGAGGAAGCAAGGTGTACTAGACAGAGCATGGGTGGCCAGCTTTGTGTTTCTAGATTCCAGAAAAAGGAGAAATAAATGTGTGTGTGTGTGTGTGTGTGTGTGTGTGTGTGTGTGTGTGTGTGTGTGTGTGCCTGCATGAGGTTATGTGTACCACATGGATGCTCATGCCAATGGAGGACAGGGAGTATTGAATCCTTGAACTGAGTCATAGAAGGTGTGAGCCACCTGATGTGTGGTGCCTTCCTCCAGCCCATATTTCTGTTACCTTTTAACTATATTTCCCACATTCTTTTCAACCATGACTATAAGCAACAAAGCAATATAATATTAGAAGTTCTGTTGTTTGGCTTTAACAGAAATAATACCTATTTTCATAGTACCTCAGGGTAAAGCAGATTTCTTATAGTAACAATATGTTCATCATTACTTTGAAATTATATTAGTTGTAAGATTTTTTGATTGATCTTCTTAGTGTGCTAACAATGAGGCACAGATACTCATTTAAAAATATGTTGACAGGTGCATTCAGCATGGTAGGCTTCTGTTATAATTCTTTGTATTTTATTGAATTCAATTAAAACCATTCAGTGAAGAAAACCATAGACATTAACAAGCTCTTCAGAGTTCATAAGAAGAAGAAAAGGCCAAGATTATTCCCCTTCCCTTGGTTAGATTATACATTATTATTACTTGTCCCAGCTTTCCTAGGCGGGTAAGTTCTTCCGGGTGAGACCTAAACCATCCTTTTCAGTCAGTCCTGTGTGCAGAGTATCTCCCTAACAGTCTTATACCACTGTGAATGGCTATGCCTTAGTTTGTCAACTAGAAGTGCTTTCTTCATCTGCTTTCGAAGACAACCCATTATCAGCCTAACTCCAGCACACATCCCATCTCCTGACCTTTGCCTTTCCCTCTGGCTAGGAAGTGAACCTAGCGGAAATTTCAAGTCCAGGCTACCCAAGCAGCAGATCAATGAATGGCAGATAAGCAATGATACACCTCTTTCCAGCAGTCCAGGTGAAAATGTTCTCATTCCCCATGCCCCAGTCTTCCGGAAGTCCACCTGTAACTACTTTAAGGGACATGTTGCCCCATGCCCAAGGATTTTCGTATATTGAGGTGGGCAGTGACTTGTCTAGGTAAGAACAGTATGTCACAACTTACTGTAGCTATAGTTTCAGGAGATCTGATGTTCTCCTTGATCTTGATGGGCACCAGGAATGCAAGTGACATCTACATGCACTGCAGGCAAAACACTCCAACACGTAAAATAATCTAAAATTCTTTTAAAATAATTGAATGTTTATTATTAAAACAAATAGTAACTCTTCTACCTACACTTCCATTCCCTATTACCCATAAAACTGACTTTTGAGTCCTTGTTTGTATCATGGAAACCCACCCTTTGTTCAATTACTTCTAGAGCCCAGCCTTGGCCCTTCTTATTCAGGGACTGGTACAAGAGCCATTGCCAGTTTTTGGTATTGAAGTGACAGTTCAGATTTTAAGCTGGAGAATGAAGATGTGAAGAAAATAAAGGGATGATAAAATAGATGAATGAGAACGCTCTGTGGACTGGGCATGCCAATGAGGTTGAAGTACAGTTCTCATGGCGATAACTAGAATAAGTTGGCAATCAGGAAGATAAAGTGTAACAGGGAGATGCTTGAAGTAGTGTTTTGCGTGTAGTATACTCATGTGTTTGTGCAGATGGGTATAGGTTGGTTGTTGATATTAGGTATCTTCTTGCCTCTGTCCACCTTAATTTTTGATACAAGGTCTCACTATTGGCTGGAATAGTTGGTCAGCAAGCGCCAGAGAACTCTCTGTCTCTGTGTTCCGTGCTGAGGTTATAGATGTTGTGGTGCTTTGAAAGAAAATGGTCCCTATAGTCCCATAAGCACTATTCAGAGGTGTGTCCTTTCTGGAGTAGGGGTGACTTTGTTGAAGGAAGTGTGTTGTTAGGGCTGAGCTTTGGGGTTTCAAATGCTCAAGAGCCAGGCCCAGTGTCTCTATTTTCCTGCTGCCTGTGGATCCAGATGTAGACTCTCAGCTACCTTTCCAACACCATGTCTGCCTGCGTGCCACCATGCTTCTTGCCTTGGCGATATTGGATTGAACCTCTGAATCTGCAAGCCAGCCTCAATGAAATGTTTTCCTTTATAAGAATTGCCATGGTCATGGTGTCTCTTCACAGCAATAAAACCCTCACTAAAACAGATGTGTTCCGCAATGCCTGGCTCTTACGTGAGTTCTGGAGTCCAGGCTCAACTCCTCATCCTTGAATGGCCAGCACTTTGTTAACTGAACTTCTCCCCCCGATTTTTCACAAGGAAGTTTTTAGTGTGGTACAGTTCAAAGCCATGTCGAGACCCAAGATATAACTGTCAGAATGGTCCTGAGGGAAGAGTCAGAGGAAGAAGTCAAAGAACAGAAGCAGTAAGATGTTAGAAAGTGGATTGCTTACCTCTCTTGTTCCTGTGACAGAATCCATGATGAAAACACTTTAAGCAAGGATGGGTTTTTCATATTGGCACAGCATGCATGGTTGTCGGCGTTTGAGACAACTGGTCACATAGCATCTGCAGTCAGGAAGCAGAGAGAGATGTGCTGGTACTCAGCTACCTTTCTCTTTTATGTTCAGTCCTGAACCCCAGCCCAAGGAATGCTGTCACTCATATTCAGAGTGGGTCTTCTCTGTCATTAAAACCTTTCTAGAAAACTCCTCATAGATATACCTATAGGTATGTTCTATGGTGATTCTAATCTAGTTAGGCATCACAGAAGATATAGCCACATTAATGTTAGTGTCATCCATGATAATGACAGTTGAGGAGCCTCCTGGGAGAACAAGAAACCATGAGGTAATTATTATTATTGTTGTTGTTGTTTTTATTATTAACTTTTATGTGTATTTGTGTGCTGTCTGAATGTATATCTGTGTGAAGGTATTGGATCCTCTGGAACTGGAGCTAGAGACAGTTGTGAGCCACTGTGTGGTTGCTGGGAATTGAACCCAGGAACTCTGGAAGAATAGTCAGTGTTCTTAACTGCACGGCCATTTCTCCAGACCCACCGTGAGGTATTTTACCAAAAGTCTTTAGTAAACTAAATAAAAACTGAAAGCAATGGAGGAAGGGCAATAGTCTGGATGTTGGAAGAGCCAGACATTAAATATTACTATTCTTCAAGACCAACGTCAGATTCCCCTGGACAATCTATAGTCGTTACCCAGGTAATCTTCACACTGTTTGACTTTAAATACTTTCCTCAATCTTTTTCATCTTTATGGCACTGCCAAATCTTCAATTACCTAAGTTATCCTAGACCAAGTCCTTGTATTTCATGTCCAATTTATTATCAAGTCTTGTTGATTTCCCTTTCTAAGTAGCCCTTGAATTTACCTACTTCTTTCTACCACCCTGGCTGGCACTGCCATCACCTCTCATCTGGCCTAATGCCCTGCCTTCACCCATCTACTTGGCCCATGTCTAATCTGTTCAAACAGCCAAAATGATGATCTTTTAATTTATTTCAATAATAATAATTATAATAATAACTATAATAATAATGTATAATTTTTAGGAGCTAATTCTGTCTTCCTCCCTGGGTTCTAAGGAGCTTGTGGGACTTGTGGGGCAAGGTTTGGTCCCTGCTAAGCCATCTTTCCAGCCCCAAAGTGATCTTTTAAAACTGCAAATTTGGTTCCCTTACCTGTCGACTTGAACAACTCTGTCTCATTCGCCGTATAACTGGCATCATGCCCAATGCAATATAAGAGCTCAATAAATATTTGATAATTGGATGAGTGAATGTGAGATAGAGTATTTGAAACCAGGTGGGTTAAATATGTTCCTTGATCGCAAACTGAATTCTTAATCTTGGTCATCAATTGAATCCTATAGTTGGGCACATCATGAAATAAGAATGCCAGGCTACAGCCTAAGGGTAAGGGCTCTCTCATAGCTGCTCGTTTATACCAGGAGCTCTCAATCCTGGCTGCTTATTACAATAATTGCCTTACACCATGCTCCCTGACTAGTGCTGTGACACATGCCTATAACCCAAGCAATACTTCGGAAGCTGTGCCCAGGCTACAGAAACAAGATCTGTCTCACACACAAAAAGTCCACACTCCATCCTGGCAGAGTTAAGTCAGTGTAGTATCTGGGGTGGGGACCAATTTAATTGGGTTTTGAAGAATTGGGTAGTTTTAATGTGCGGCTTCAGCCTAGACCAGCGCTATTCTTGTTCCTCAAAGGGTACAAACAAGAGTACTAGGAGGCTATTGAAGATTTTTTATTGCTTTTAATTGTGTGTTTGTGGAGAGGGATACTTGTACATGATTGTAGGCAGGTAAAGTGGTGGGTGCTGTGAATGGAATTTAGGTCCGGTGAAAGAGCATTGTGTGCTCTTAACCACTGAGAGGTTATTAGAAATGCAGTCTGGGGCCTCAGCTCTTTTAAGTCAGAATCTGTATTTTAACAAGGAAAGAGTTGTGTTTGGAAATGTTGTCAGGGAGCCAAGCAAGAGGGTAGCAAGTTAGTGGTGCTCTTCCTAGCTTCCAGGGAGGGGTGTAGCTGCTTAGAAGGGGAACAAATCTCCACTCCTCCTCAGTCAGGTCCGAAGCTAATGGCTTGCTGAGGCTTTTGACAGGCTGCTGGATTTGCATCCCAGTGTGAAAGAGGTCTTTACATGGACACAAAAATCTCCCTTCAGAATAGCAAGAGCAACATAAAGCAGGCATCCCCATTCTGAAACCAAGAAAACTAGGACTGGCAGATTGTGCTAGCTCAGAGTCCTCTCTAATGAGAGGAAACAATAGAATAAAGACCGCGCTCACGGTCCTGTCACGTCCCTGTACCCAACTAACCACAGGCCGGGCTTGCTCATAATTGCCAGCACTGCAAGCAATGCTCGCGCCTGGGACCAGCTCACAAAGCCACCGCTCTCTGTGATTCTCGCCATCAGGTCCACCCCTAGGCTTATCTTCCCAAAACAAAAGTAAAAGTGATCAGCATGTTCCCGTTTTGTTTCTGGGTTGGTTTCTAAACGTCATCCCGTTTCTCCGCTTGTTTAAATTTTTTGTTGATTCCTAGAGCTGTTTAGTTCCAGGGCTTTCAGGCAGCAAGCATGGGAACTCTCGATCTGGCAGGGTCCTCGGTGCTGTCACCACCACAGTGCCTACGCCTCCTCCAGTCCTCAGCCGGAGCAGCAGTGCCTGGGCACGGCTCCTGAAGCTGGGACAGGAGTGGCCATTGACTCGCAAAGGCATGCGTGCGTGCTGGCAGTTCACTGCCCTGGTCAGGGCGGGCGACAAACGTCTCTGCAGACCAAACTAATCCTCTTCCTGGGCCTGTCTGGCACAGCCCTGAGCCACCGCCGGTCTGTCTAAGTACCATGCCAGGAAATGTCTTTGGACTGGAAAGACCCTGCTGTCTGCTCCAGAGTGTGGCAAACGTGTGAAACTAATTTGCACAAGCCTTGGGCGACAGAAAGCCTTGTGTTACTTTTAGAGAATGTGGCTTCAGAACGACAATTCTGGATTTTTGTTGTTGTTGTTTGTTTTTTAAACAAAGTCACCTGTCAGCCGAACAACCCCCTGGGGGGCATGAAAGTAGAGGAAACATTTAAACACCACTGAGGCCATTTGGTGGCAGTGCCCAGAACCTAGCTTCTTCAGAGCCAGCTGTTTGCTGTGTAACTGAGAGCCGAGTCCTCTAAGGACACTCAGGCCATTGGGTAAACACTTTCCTCGTCTCTCAGGCAGTTGTTTTCTAATGGTGGCCATTGCCTTTGTCTGGGAGGCAAGAGCACCCAGCTGTTGCCTAGCCATTGAGCCAACCTGCCTCCTTCCAAAGCTTTGGTCCTTTTGCTGAAGGTCACATAGATTCTGTGGAAAGCAAAAGCCAAACTCTCAAAGGATGGAGAATACTCTCTCTCTCTCCCTCTCCTCCCTCCCTCTCTCCTCTCTCTCTCTCTCTCTCACACACACACACACACACACACACACACACACACACACACACACACACACACACACACACACACACACACACCCATGCGTGCAAGATGCGCACACGCGACACGCACACGCACGCAAGTCCTTATGGGAGCAGATGCCTCCTCCTCCTCAGCAGTAGCGAGGTATGACCTCCATCTACTTTGGCTCTTTTGGGCCCTCACTTCCATCTTCTACTTTTCTCAGGTCTCCATGGCTTTTCTTGTCTTGTTTTCCCCCTCCTGTTTGTTCTACCTGTTCTGGTCTTATACTTTTTCCTCTTTTCTTACTCCTTCAAAAATGCACCGATCTTAAGTGTTAGCTTGACTGTGTAACACAATATTGTAGACTGGGTGACTTAAACATCATAAATCACTATTCTCATGGTTCTGTAGGTCAGGGAGTTCAAGTCAAGATGCCAACATTGGCCAGGTGAGAGTCAAGGAAAGAAATGGAGTATGTGTGGGAGATTAGCTTCCTGTTTCTACAAGGCAACACTTCTGTCTGATTAGGGTCCCATCCGTATGGTCTCTTTAACCTTAATGACTTCCTGAAGACCTACCTCCAGACAAAAACACATCTGAGAAATTAGAACTTCAGGATACTAGCAGGGTAGGATTAGGTCCATAGCAAACTCTTATAGGGACCACTGGATCATTAAAGGCTAAAATAGGGGTGAGACAATGGTATAAAGAGATGTAGCTAGTGTTGGTAGCAAACTGTGAATAGAGCGTAGTAGGAATATAGAGGGTCACGGGTGAAGAGGAGTCTAAAAATGTCAAGATGGGCTTGCTTCAAGAGGTGATATTTGACCTGGCCCTTTAGGCAAGAGAAAGAATTTGACAGGTGCAAGACCAAAATTTCAGGCAAAGCAAATTTACCATGTACAAAGGGATTGAGTTGTTGTATCTTTTTACTTGATAAGCAGTGATGGATTTTGTGGTGCTGGAGGTAAGGGTCTATAGGTAAGGGTCTCTAAGGAAAAAGGCAGGGAATGTTGGTGATGGAAGTTGTCATTTTATGAAAAATCTAACCTAGAATAATGGTGGTGGAAATGGAAAATAAGATAGTATTAGGGAGACATAGGTAAGACTAAATTAAACAGTGTTTGCTGGCTGATTGAATGGTGAAGTGACCAGGAAGGGAGAATAGATGATGAATTTAGGAGATTGTCCCCATGCATTTAAACACAAGAAAAGAAAGGTTGGAGCGAGAGCAGAAGTAACCAGTCTGAAGCATCTCCAGTCTCTACAGATGAGGTGGGGCTGGGTGCTGTGGACAAGGTGGGGGGTGGAACAAGCTAAAGAGATTCAAGAGCACATGAAGGGAATGGTCTGATAGCTGGGCAGGTACCGCTACTAATGGCTAGAGGAACTGTGCTTAGAACTCAGGGCTGGGAATGGCGCTTGTTCTTAACTAGCTAAGGTTTAAGTTTGAGGTGCTTTTATAGCTTGAATGTTAATGTCATTGCCGAAGCCATTTGTTATATTCCTAACAACTGACATGATGGTATTAGGAGGTGGGGACTTTGGGAGGTGATTGGTTGATGAGAGTAGGGACCTCACAAATGGATTTCCTGCCTTTACATGAAGAGATAAGATCTTTCTCCTTTCATTCTCTCCCCCATCCATTTCTCTCCCTCTTCTATTTCTCCTTCCTTCCTCCATCCCTCTCTTCTCTATTTCTGTCCTCCCTTCCATCCTCTTTTCTCATCCCTCCCTCCTTTTGCCCATATGAAGATATAACGAAAGATGGCCTTCTCAAACCAGCCAACAGTAATTAGCCTTTGACTTAACATTGCTCTGGTTTTATTTAACGGGGGTGAACAGCAAGATCCAAAATCTACCAAGCTGTGTAGAAGAAACATAGCCAGGTCTCAGAATGAAGCTCAAAAGATTTGAAGTAGGGTTGTTCCATTTCAGTGCATTTGTGCCTGAGAATTCTTTCTTGTAGAAGCTCTACTGTGTGTTGTAGGATGTTTACCAACACATTCCACTTCTACATATTAAATACCAGGACTAACCTTCCAATTGTAACAGCCAAGGCTGTCTCTAGACAAACAAAATGATCCCTCATTGAGAACTGTTGATTGTAGAGATCCAGTGATAAAAACCCAATAACAAAGAAGCCACAATGTCTGGAACCTAGTTAAAAATGACCTGGCATGGCTAAAACAGGAAACCAACCAAAAGTACAATGTAAGTCAAATCATTGAAATAAAATCAGAACTAATACAGATGATAGAATTATCAAATAAAGGCATTAAAAACAGTCACTATGATTGTATTCTGTACCCTGCAATCATTAGAGATAGGGAAGGTATTTATGAAAACACATTATTAAAATTTATAGAATTAAAGATTACACATACAAAGTAAAAGAACATACATTGAATTAGATTCGCTGCAGATCAGATATTGAAGAAGAAATGACTAGTGAACTTGAATTCAAAGGAATAGAGACAGTTCAAAGTGAAGTGCACAGAGAAGTGAGTGTAAAAGGTGGGCTGAGTGTCACTGGATATTAGGGCAATCATATGATCTGATACAGTAGTAATTGGAGTTGCTGAAGGAGAAAAGGAGAAGTGAGTGGAAACAAAACAAAAACCACAAAGAAATAGTAACCATTTTTTTTTCAAATTTTATGAAAGCTCTAAGTCCATAGACCCAAGGGGATAAACAAATTCCACGTACAAGACACATAAAGAACATCATACTGAGGCATATTACACGGATTGCTTTTGTGTGTCAATTTGAGAAGAGAGAAAGGAGCCTCAGTGGAGGAAATCCTCCATGAGATCCAGCTGTGAGCCATTTTCTCAATTAGTGATCCAGGGGGAGAGCGAAGCACCTTGTAGGCGATGCCATACCTGGGGTGGGGGTTCTGGGTTCTATAAGAAATCATGCTAAGCAAGCCTGGGAGAGCAAGCTATAAGCAGCACCCTTCATGGCCTCTACATGAGCTCCTGCTTCCAGGATGCAGCTGTTTGAGTACCGCTATGACTTCCTTTGGTTTTGAACAGTACCGTGGAAGTGTGAGCTGAGATTACCCTTTCCTTCCCAACTTGCTTTTTGGTCATGGCGTTCTGTTGCAGCAATAGAAACTCTAAGACAATAACCAAATTTCTCAAAACTTATTAAACACTGTCAGGGGGGAAGGGACACATTTATGTATAAAGAAAATTGAGCAAAATCTTTTTTTTCTAGGCAGGGTTTCTCTGTGTAATAGCCTTGGCTGTCCTGGAACTAACCTTGTAGATCAGGCTGGCCTCAAATACACACACATTCACTTGCCTTTTCCTCCTGAGTGTTGGGATTAAAGGCCTGTGCCACCATGCCCGACCTGAGCAAAATCTTTAAAATACCAAGATTAAGAAAATAATCACAGATTTTATTACAGGCAAACATATTGCTATGGATTGAGTGTCCACTCTTAACCTCCCTCTAATATTTAATTATCATGGTAGAAGTATTAAGAGGCGCTTTTAAAGATAATTATAGATAATTGTGAGCTACCAGGTAGGTGCTGGGAACTGAACCTGGGTGCCCTGTAAGTTGATCTTGTACTCTTAACAACTGAGACATCTCTCCAGTCCCAGGAGGTGCTTTGATGTTGGCGGGTAATAGCACAGTTGTAGAAGACTTGCCTAGTAATGTACTAGGTTTCCAGTCAAGTTCCTACTAGTGAAAAAAAGGACAGTTTGATGTAATGGATTAATGCCAGTTATAAATGAGTTTGAGGCTTCTTTGAGCGTATTTGAATTCGAGTTTAGCTTCTTGCTTTCACTCACCCTTCCTTCCCTCATCTATCATGGATTGATACAAAAAGAAACAGAGTCTTTCCTGGCACCACAATTGCTGTCTCTTCATAGCTTTCAGAAGCATATGCCAATATATTTGTGTTTACTATGAATTACCCAGTCTTTGGTATTCTGTTAAGGTATAATGAAGCTCATGAAGAAGAATCATCTTTCAAAACTGAAGGCCAAATAAAGACAAAAGCTTGAAGAATTAATCACTAGCAGACTCAGTAGCAGAAAGTAACAGATTTGGACTCAGGGAGAATGGAAGAACAGCCAAAATAGTGTCTAAATGGCTCCAAAAGTCAGAGCGCTTAAGGGACAGTGTTAACAATGGAGTATGACTTATAATATGTGTAAATATAAAGTATATTGCGATAATACTCAAGGTTAGGAGGGGTAGTTCAAGTAGAGAAAAAACACTTGCAATGTTACATTCAACCTCTCAACAGGCTAGAATGTTTCCTACTCACGTGGATGAGGCTGATCCTTGTTTCAAATCCTTATGCCTTCTGAAAAAAATTGTCACAAACGATCTAGAAATATTCTGTAGCTTGGGCAAGTTGACACATAAAATTAATCATGCGGGTCTTAAATCAATGGCCTTGTTTTCTACTCTGAGCCAGGAGAAGGAGATGAGCAAATTAGACCCCAAGCAGAGGGAAATAAAGATCGGAGAAGAAATCAAGGAGACAGAAAACAAACAAACAGTGCAAAAATAAATGAACCCAAAAGCTGGTTCTTAGAGAAGATCAATAAAGCTGATAAATCTTTAGGCAAGCTGACCAGGACAAGAAGGAAGGAGACATAGATAAACAGTTTGAAGAATGACAGCGGAACTAACTACAGATTCTATGGATGCTAAAGTGGTACCAAGGGAATGTTACCAACAACTTTGCCCTGCAATTTGGACAACTTAGACGACGCAGATGTACTCCTTCAGAGACTCAAAAAAACATAAACAACAACAACAAAAAGCAAACACAACAAAACAAAAAACTTTATTCAGAAATAAATAGGTACTATGAATAGCCTTCTTTTACAGACACCCAAATTTGCAGTTTAAATAATCAGCCCACAAAGACAATTTCAGAGCCAGGTGACTTTATTGGTAGACTCTGCAAAACATTTAAAGGAATAAGATCAGCTATTACAACTTTTCTATAAAGATGAAAAGAAAGGCCTATTACCTTTTTTATTATTCTGATAATACAAGCAGAGACATATTTTATAAGCGCAGATCAGCACCCTTTACAAATATACACAACGTTTTGTAAATCAAATCTAACAATATATAAAAAGGAAGAATATGTTTATAATTAATTGAAATCTATTTCATCAAGGCAAGTTTTAACACTTGGGAGTCAAGCAATATAATTGGGCATATTAATAAAAAATACACAAAAAGCCAAGTGATTACCTTAGCAGACCACAGGAAAACATTTAAAACAATCCAACATCAGTGTTTACAAAAAACTCCTAGCAAGGTAGAAATGGAAGGAAACAGTCTCAATTTGAATACTACTGTGGACAAAGCTATACTTAGCAGTTAAGAATCAGCTGCCAATTCTTTTCTCCTAATGTGAGGCAGGAAACAAGTTCTCCCCTTGTTCAGTATTTTATTGTGAATTCTCAGTAGTGCAATAAAGCAAGAAAAGTAAAATGAGAAGCAGTCCTATAGGAAATGAAGACGTAGTTGTCTTTACCTCTGCTAAGCCTAATAATATCTGTTAGAGATCTACTAGAACCCTTAGACTGGTTTAGCAAGGCTTCTGGATACAATATACCAGATCAATTTTATTTCTATTTACAAGCATCAAACAATGAAATGTGAACATTTAAAACAATCCTACTTACAGTTTAATGGGGGGAAGATTATGCTTTTCGATAAATCATGTTAGGAAATATGGGTATCCAAATGCAAACGAATAAGGGTGATTAATTTCCTACTTTATACATAAAAATCAACCCCAAATAGATCATAGGTCTAAATAAACATAATAGGAAAATCGATACAACTTTTAGAAGGAACTGTGATTACAAATCTGTGTGTCTTTATATTAGGAATCTGTTTCTTAGATATGATACCAAAAGCACACGTCATCAAGGAAAAGGGAGACAAATTAAACTTTATCAAAATTAAAAAGGTTTGGGCATGAAAAAGTGAGGAGGCAACTTATGAAGTAGAAGGAAATTATTTGGAAATTAAATATTAAATATCTGATAAAGTTCTACTATCCTTTCTACTAACTAAGTGTAAAGAACCCATCCCTGGCTTGCCCAAGCTCTTGGCATGCAACAATTTGGACTTAAGTTTGATTCCTGGAACCTATGGTTAAAAAATCTCTAGGCACAGGGTAGCATGTTTGTAATCATGGTACAGGGGTTGTGGGTGGGAAGAAAGGCAGATTCCTGTGGCTCACCAGTGAGTCAGCCTAGTGTAGTTGGTAAGCTCCAGGCTAGTGAAAGACTTGTCTCAATAAACAATCAATTAAACAAGGAGGGTTGCTCCTGAAAAACAATGCCTGAAGTTAAAAACAGTTTTAATGGCTGCTGAAGTGATTAAACAGTATAATCCATATGACACAGGTAAATACTGGCATGTAAAGTGATAGAACTGAAAGAGTATCTATTTAAGCATGTACATAAGTTCTCCTAGAAGCATTATTCATAATAGATCATGTTAAAAAATAAGTCAATCGTCTATTAATTTTAATTGAGCTATCCTGACACCAGTAAGCTGGGGGAAGAAGGTTTTAATTTGGCTTCAGTTTCAAGGAGATATAGCCTATCATGATGGAGAAGGGATCACCATGGGTGGCTTCAAGGCTGTGGGATATGAGCTCAGGATTCCTCACATTTGAGCTGCAAATGATGATGAATGAATAAATCAAATGCAATATATAAAAGCAGTGCAATATCATCTGGCAATAACAAGGAATGAAACACAGATGCATGCTATAACAGATGAAATTAGAAGATGATATGTTAGTGAAGGATGCTACAGAAAAAACTACATCTATATTGTATGACTTAATTTATATGAGATGTTCAGAAGTGGTAAATCTAGAGACAGCAAATTTGTGGTTTCTAGAAACTGAAGGGAGAGCATAATAAAGAGTGACTGGTAATGGGTATGAAGATTCCTTTAAGGATGATGAAAATATTGTAATATTAGATTATGATGATGGTCCCACAACTTTGTAAGTACATTAAAAACCACTAATTCTTACTCTTTCAATTAGTAAGTTTTTTTTTTTTGGTTCTTTTTTTTTTCGGAGCTGGGGACTGAACCCAGGGCCTTGCGCTTCCTAGGCAAGCGCTCTACCACTGAGCTAAATCCCCAACCCAATTAGTAAGTTTTATGCATATGAATTATATCTCAATTTAGTTAACACAACCAAGTTATAAGAAAACTAGCCAATAAAACATGCCAAATATTTCAACGTACAGTTAAACAAATATCATGAAACAAATGTGCAATTTATTCTATAGACTCATATGAACATTTGATCTCTAATTGACGGTACTGTTTTGGGAGGTTGTGTGACTTTTGGGGAGTGGGATTTTGGAAGAAGTGAGTCATGGTGGGGGTCAAACTTTGAGGTATAATATAGGCTGTCTCACTTCCTGTTTAATGTCTGTATCCTGTCTCAAATGTGCGGAGTCCAGAACTCACATTCTCACTGCCATGCAGCCACCTGCTTTGATGCCTTCCCCATTGGGTTGGGCTATTATCCCGTACGACCAGGAACCAAAATAACACCTTCTTCCCTCAAGTGGCTGTCACCAGGTATTTGGTCATAACAAGAAAAGTAACATAAAATTGGACTTCAGAAGTAGAGTAATTGCTGTGAATAACCTGGATGAGTCATAGACCTTGGAATTGGTTTATTGGAGAAATGTAGTAGAATTTGTGATTGCAAGATAGAGGAAGTCTTAAATTGTTCTAAGCAGAACTTAATGAGCTGTTCTGATGGGAGTACAGAAGACAGAATGTCAATAAAAATGTGGACAGTGAAGACTGTTCATGAGGTCTTAGAAGGTGTCAAGGAGTTTATTGGGAAAGGGGCTAGGGGCCATTCACATTATATTCTGGCGAAGAATCCAGCTGTATTCTCCACATATCTTAAAAACTTAAAAGTCACGGACTGATTTTCTTGGTGGAATAAATTTCAAGACAGCATGCATTAACACTATAGCATGAAAACGGATTTTTGCTCTTAGTTAGGCTTGTGATGAAAGGGAGTAGAAAATGAACCAGAAAAATACCTAAAGTATGCCAGTTAGTGAGGAAAGACACCTCACCACAGGTAAAGTTGCAAATACAAGGCAGGTTCAGACAACGCTTCTGTAATTATTGAAGGTTCATGCAATTGAGGACAGACCTCACATCTTGCACTGAAATGCTAGGAAAGGTGACCTAAAGGAAACGACCATGGTTCAGGATGTAAGTATAAATTCATTTAAAAAATCTGTTCACCCAGAGACTAAGACCTGAATATCCATGGAGTTTTATTTGTACATAGTGAAAACAATAAATGTCTACAACAGGCATATGGATGAACAAAATATGGTGGAAGACTGCTCAGAAATTAAAAGAAATTATTCTGCCATTAATACATATATCAGCATTTCATTGTATGAAGGAAATCAACAAAGGGGAAATAATATTGTTTTGTTTCATTTTTAAAATTCCAGAAATTGTAAACTTTATAGTAACAGAAGAAAAAAACAGAACAAAAACAAACAAACAAAAAAACCAAACAGACCACTAGTTTCCCGATGACACTAGAGAAAAGAGAAGCTTGAAGGAAGATTTAAAGAGACAGAAGGAAAGTTTAGGGAAGAACAGAAATCTGATGACGGTGATGGTTTTATATGGCGTTCTAGTTTGCTTTCTATTGCTATGATAAACATCATTACCAAAAGCAACTTGGGGAGGAGAAGGGTTATTTGATCTTACCTCAGTCACAGGTCATCACTGAGGGATGTCAGGACAGGACAAAGTAGAAGCCTCACACAGGAACTGAAGCAGACACTATGTAAGAATTCTGCTCACCGGCTTGCTCTCAAATGCTTTGTTCAGTTTGCTTCCTTATATGACCCCAGACTGCATGACCTACTCTGGGCACTCTCATACAATTTCTTGATTATCAGTCAAGAAAATGCTCCCGGGTTGGGGATTTAGCTCAGTGGTAGAGTGCTTGCCTAGCAAGTGCAAGGCCCTGGGTTCAGTCCCCAGCTCCGGAAAAAAAAAAAAAAAAAAAAAAGAAAATGCTCCCAAAGACTTGCTCATAGTCCAGTCTGATGGAGGCCATTCTTCAACTGATGCTCCCTCTTCCTAGATGACTTTACCTTGTGTAAATTTGGCTAAAACAACCACACACACACACACACACACACACACACACACACACACACACACTTGAACACACATATGTACATAAATACACACATAAACACACACGCACACACATGCACACACACGCACATGCATACATGTGTGCGCAGGCATGTGAAGAATTAGTAAACTGTTCACTTTGTACACTGTATATTGTATAAATTATGTCAATCAAGTCTCTATAATGCTATATATATATAAAGGAAGAAGTCTTCATCAGATGAACTAGCAGGTCCTTTCAAGCTCTGATTCTGTACCTATGGGAGGGAATTACCCTGAACTGTTCTATTGAAATGATACTTTTCCTAGGATATCTAAGTCGGTGAGACAAAGCTAGGAATGTGGCTTGGATTATGCAGGCATGGCTATGCCCACCTCCCTGGGGTTCCATACACAGCTTCAAAGAGCAGGGGACAGAACAGGAAAGCACACCATCAGGCAAGTGGGAAGACATCCAGGTTGAAGGAGGAAACTGGGGAAATGACAGCCTAATGAGTGCTGCTCTTTCCAATTTCTTTAAGTATATGATTCAGAGGATCAGCTCGCCGTGGACATTCCAGACCAGTGAGGCATCTCAGAACTGTGAATAATATAGATATCCCAGGGAGAAAACAATGGAAGGCAAGATGGAAATGAGAAATGGCCCTTTAAGGTCTCTGGACCCAAATGCAAGCAGCTAAGAGGATATGGTGGAAGAGGTGGAAGTGTCCCTTCCCCGCAGGAAAGGAGATTATGACTTGATAGGGTCTGGGGAAATCAAATGTAAAAAACCAAAGACCTGGAATGTTGAGCCCCTAGGGATGCTTTGTAGGTGGATGAGCCTCAGGAACAACGGGAAGGAGGGGATACCCTCTTTGCTTGTTCACAGTGAAAGCATGGAAGGCATGGACGTAGAAGAATGCAAAACCAACAGGCACACTTCACGGTCATTTGTCAACTGGGTAATGCCTTAAGCCAGTGCCATGGCTGATGGATCACTTAATGGGATGCACCACAAAGACGGATTTCACCCTATCCTTAACCTGACCCGATTAGATGTTTTAAAAGAAGACATTGAGAACCCTAAATACCCGAGATGGCTCCAGGGAATATTTACATCTGAGAATGCCCTTTCCTTCCTGATTTAGAGGATAAGTTATGAGCATTAATCCTGAAAGCACGGGGAGTGTTGTTGTAATTTGTCTTTAGTAGCAGAGCTGTAGAAACTCTTCCCTTCCAGAAGGTTGTAGACTCTAAGTGTCCTTTCCCAGTTCCACGTCTGTTTCTCCTGCAGCCTCTAAGACCTGAGCAGCACATGTCTCACTCATGGGAATGGCTGTTTATATTAGCTGGTGTCATGATTCCTTGAATTGGAAATGTAACTCGTGGTTTTAAAAAGTCCCTTCCTCTCCATTTCTAGGGAGATGCCATCCCACTGGCCTATATCTCCAGTCTATGTCACAGTTTTTCATTTTAATTCTTACTGAGTCTAGTAAGATAGGCATTGTTTCCTCACTTTTTAGAAGAATTTAAGGTACCAAAACACAAGTGCTCTGACCCATTTGTTCATTGTTCATTATGTATTTATTTAGAAAGCAAATTGAATACTTAGTACAAGTCAAATGCTGACTAGATGCTGAGGACAATCATAAAACAAGACAGTCCTAGATTGTGCCCCTGTGGAGCTCAAAGATGACCTCATCATCTCTCTGCCTTTGATGTTATTATAAAATCCAGAACATAGACCAGTCCTCAACAGTCATTACCCTGGCTCAGCACAGCATGTTTCCAGATATAAGATCATGTAATACCCTAATGCAGGTTTTGATAATGTTAGCCAGTAATGCAAGAGGAAGAACGGTTTACTGGCGGATGGGACCTTACGAGATAAACCTGCTGTTCTGGGTGTGGCTCTCCTAGCTCAGTGGGCATTGCTTGGTGAGGAGAGAATTCCCATGCCTAACCCTGGGTACCAGAGTATTTATAGACCCTAGGGGAGAGGAAGGATGGAGGTCCTGGGAGACGTCATAGAGGATGTTCGGAGGAAATGAAACTGTTCTGAAAGACAAACAAGAGGAGTAGCGATCTATGTGGCTCCGAGAGAGTCAGGATCAGAAGGAATCAGACAGGATGTGGGGTTGGGGTGGGGGGAGCACACCTTGGTGTGGCTGAGGCTGGGGGTCATGGGGTTGAGGACAGAGGTGTGGCTCGTCTTGGATCCTTCTTGGCACTTACTGAATTATAAAGGATGAATCCTTCAAAGACAATTGAGATATGACAGGTTATCTGAATCCCACTAACACAAGTTGTTTTTTTTTTTTTTTTCAGCCAAGTGAGATACATCGGTGGGAAGCTAGGGTGCTTCCTAAATATATTGAACAACTGAAGAATGAACATAGTTTGTGAAGAATTTGGAAGAAGCATGTAGTAGAAGAGGATCAAACATTTCCAGGGCACGTGAAGCCGTTTTGAAAGTGGCCCAAAAGGCACCTGTAGAAGGAATTAGCATGGAACAACAACAGTAAATGCCAAGGATATGACTAGAAGCCATGACATTGTTCTGGAAAGTGGGATGCTATACGGATGTTGTATTGGTGATTTGTCTTGTTGCTATGACAAAATATCTGACAAAAGAAACGTAAAGGGAAAGGGTTATTTGTGCTCAGGTTTGAAGGGTTAGCTTAGCAGGATAGAGAAGTGATTTTCTTAAGAAAAGATTTATGGGTTTGTGTGTGTGCACAGGAGTGCATGCATGCCACCCCCCACACATCTAAATGTATTTGAATGTGTGTATGTGTCGTACGGGTGCACATGCCTATGTGTATGCTTAGAGCCCAGAAGAGAGCATTGAGTACCCTCCTCTACCAGTCTCTGCCTTGTTATTTGAGGCAGGGTTCCTCACCGAACCTGGGACGTGTGTTTTCTCTGCCATGCTGGAAGCCAGCATGCTTCAGTGATCCTCTAGTCTCTGCCCCCTTTATAGCTGACATAACAAGATGACATATTGAGGATGCCTGGTTTCTTATGTGGGTTTTCAGATATGAACTCCAGTCCTAATGATTGTGCAACAAGCACCCCTTTTTAATTTATTTATTATAATATAAGTACACTGTAGCTGTTCAGACACACCAGAAGAGGGCATCAGATCTCGTTACAGATGGTGGTAAGCCACCATGTGGTTGCTGGGATTTGAACTCAGGACCTTTGAAAGAGCCGTCAGTGCTCTTGACCACTGAACCATCTCTCCAGCCCGCAACAAGCACTCTTAACTGTTGAGACATCTCTCCAGCTCAGCTTCCTTTCTCCTTTATGTTTAAGCTAAAATCCCAGCCACCTGAAATTTTGGGTAGGTCTTCTCATCTACTAGCAATCCTTTCTGGTCAATGTCCAGAAGTGTGTTTCCATGGTAATTGTAGTTCACATCCAGTTGCCAATCAAGCTTAACCGCCACAAAAGGTTAGTATTTGGCTCCGTGTGCTTGAGAAAAGGGTTCATGTGAAAGACAGGATCTTATTCTTTTGCCAGGGTTAGGTGACAAGAATAAGAAGGTATTGGACACAAGACTCGAGGGAGAATCATATTGCTAATTGAAGGAGAAACACTGGGGGAAAATCTACTAAACCTGAACAATATGATTCGTTCGCCTGAATGGTAATTAGGGTCTTCTGATTCACAACATTTCAAGCCAGGTACTACATACTTAATATTCGCTTCTTTGTTCTGCGATCTTACACCTTACATGGGAAAGCTAAGCCTTAAGCATGTGCCAGGGCACGACCAGCATTGTAGTTGTCATTCTGGTGGGAAAGAGCACAGCTGTCATCAGTGGAATCCAAACAAAACAAAACAAAAGCAAAAGCCACCCAGGTATTTGGACAGGAGACAACGAAAAAATCATAGTCTTTGTTCGTGCTTAAGCAAGTGAGGTTCGTTTGTCATGGGTCCAGTTAGCAAGGCATCGACTCACAGCTGACCTCTTAGGTTCTCCCACCAGGTTTCGTTCGGTTAAGCCTCTCTACCGACAGGGGAAGATTTGAGGCTCTTCTTAAATGACTTAAAAGATCAAAACAATCAAATAAGACAAAAGCGGTGCCATTGCTGCTGACCTATTCTTGCAAGTGTTACTGTGTATTAGGGAACAAGTTGAATGAGGAACACGACTTTAGAAGGACTGGACTGTGAACTGAGTCCTGTGTCTTACTAAGCACAGCCACTGTGAGTACCAACTCTGCTAAGCCAGCCTGGGTTCTTCTAGTGACCCTTTAGGTCAATGCTGGAAAGGCATAGAGAAAAAGCAAGATATGGCAGTTAATGTACCTCAGTCCTGAGCTTGCCACCAGCTTTGAGCAAGCCACTTTTTCTTCCTTGGCTTCAGTTTCTCTTATTGGCCTAATGAGAGGAGTTAGAATTCTTGTTAATATGAAATCTCTCTAGTTGCTGGGCAGGCCCGTTATTACCCAGATGACCTTTCTCCTTACTAATTCCATCATTTGTATTGCTTCAGTAAAAAGTAATCATTGTCCAATTGGGGTTGAGGGTGGTCACGTCGTTTGAGTATTTCTGCTAGCTGTTGGTGTTGACTCATCTAAAAATCCTGTGGGCAAGTTGTGATGAATTTTCCCAAAATACAGATTCTTGGTGTGTTGCCAACCTAGAATGATGATTAGTACAATTCTTTCTTTCATTCAGTGAACAGTCTCCGAGAATTGGCTTTGGGCAACAGTACTACTGGAGAGAAGACAAAAACAAGATGCAGACTCACTATCTTGTATTGCTAAGACATATGCACAGATATCTAGGAGAGTACATAACAGTTATACAATGCTCACCTCACCAGGAAAACCAGCAAGCCCTGGTCCAAGTACTTTATAGTTTCTGATTCATTCAAACCTTCCCCCGGCCCCAGAGAGCCAGTGCTAGGGTAGCCTGTTTTTCACATAAGGCAGCAAAGGCCCAGAAAAGGTTAATGCTTTATCTAAAGTTACTCATTTAGTAAGGGGCAACATTGCTGTAGTAGCCCTATGTCTGTTACCACTATGCCTCATTATTTCCTAACTTAAGAGAGTATGACTTAGACGTTAGAGGCTCAAATATTGCAGTGTATGGTATGAATCCAAGAAGTAAAAAGTTGCTTTTTCTCTTTCTTTCTTTCTTTCTTTTTTCTTTCTTTCTTTCTTTCGACTTTTTTTAAAAAAGATTTTTATTTATTTATTTTATATATGTGAGTACACTGTAGCTGTCTTCAGACACACCAGAAGAGGGCATCGGATCTCATTACAGATAGTTGTCAGCCACCATGTGGTTGCTGGGAATTGAACTCAGGACCTTTGGAAGAGCAGTCAGTGCTCTTAACCACTGAGCCATCTCTCCAGCCCTCCTCTTTCTTTCTTTCTTTCTTTCTTTCTTTCTTTCTTTCTTTCTTTCTTTCTTTCTTTCTTTCTTTCTTTCTTTCTTTCTTTTTTCTCTCTTTCTTTCTTTCTCTCCTTCTTTCTCTCTCTCTCTCTCTTTCTTTCTTTCTTTCTTTCTTTCTTTCTTTCTTTCTTTCTTTCTTTCTTCCTTCCTTCCTTCCTTCCTTTCTTCCTTCTTTCTTTGCCTTAACTTTTTAAATTTTTAATTTAATTTTTATTTATTTTTAACTTTTCTTTTTACTTCACTTTACATTCTGATCACTGACCCTCCTACCAGTCACCCCCCCCCACAATCCCTTCTCCCCTTCTCCTCTAGGTGGGTGGGGACCCTCCTGGATATTCCTCCACCCTAGCACTTCAAGTCTCTGTGAGGCTAGGTGTTTCCTTTCCCACTGAGGCCAGACAAGGCAGCCCAGCTAGACGAACGTATCTCACAGACAGGCAACAGCTTTAGGGCCAGCCCCTACTCCAGTTGTTCAGGACTCGCATGAAGACCAAGGTGCACATCTGCTACATATGAGTGGGGTGGCTGCGGTCCAGCCCTGTACATTTTTTGGTTGGTGATGCCCAGTAACAGGAGAGTATGAGCCCTGAGGTTAGACATACTTGAGGAAATGACCTCTGTTTCCTCCATTGACTCATCTATGAAGTGGAGGTGATGAAGAATCAGCCTTGCCTCACTGATGTGAGGATTAAATAAGTTAATGCATTTAAAACACTCAGGATACTGCTTAACACATAGTACTTGTATAATAAAATTCAAGCTATCATCGTTACTATTATTTTCACCCATGGGGACAGTAAAAGAGGACGGCAGCTGGATGGCACTCTCAAGACTCAGTGGATAGATCTTCGACTTAGAAGTTGATTTTTGAAACCAAGCTAGCTCTATTTAGAAAACTGCAAAATTAAAGTCACCAAAGAGTCTCCTTGCTTGATAGGGTAGAGTTTAAAGCTCTGTTAGAATGAACTTCATACCTGGAAGTTAGCCTTAAGTCACAATCACACTTCAAATCCCTAGATCCTGGATTTCGTCAGATTAGCCTCCAAAAGTATTGACCCTCTGGGGACAATAAGATAACGATCAGTTTTGCTGGCTGTTAAGAAGACAGATGCGGAGGAAGCAGGGCAAAGGCAAAGGCCTTCCCACCTGATCAGTTCCTGGAGGCCAGAGGGCAGAGACTGCCAGATAGGGGGAGGGGGAGGTTGTTGGGACCTAATACCTTTAAAAAAAGCTAACTTCAGGGGGAAAAGTTTTATTTCTGATGCATGGTTTGAAGAGATATATTCCTTAATGTAGAGAATACACGGCAGCAGGAGGGGGAAGTGGCTGGTTGCCTTACACCCATAGGCAGGAAGCAGAGAGATGAAAGTGGACGTGTTCCATTTTTGTCCACTTATTTCCTTCTCCCCACCCACCCCGGAGAGTACTGGGTGTTGAATCCAGGATCTCCTGCACGTGAGACAAGCCCCAGTCTCATTTACTCTTTTTATCCAGTCTAAGACACTTCCTACTCAGGAAATTGTGCCACCCATATTCATGGTAGGTCTTCCAATGTCAGGTAGATCTCTCTAGAAATGCCTTATAGATACACCTAGAGGTTTGTCTCTTAGGTGACTCCATATTCCATCAAGTTGACAATCTAACCATCACAAGGCAGAAGGGTAAGAAAAGAGCATGAGAGCAGGTATGGTGGTGTGGGCCTTCCATCCTAGCACTTGGGAGGCAGAGGCAGGCATATCTCTGAGTTTGGGGCCAGCCTGATCTACAGAATGAGTTCGAGGACAGCCAGGGCTATATGGAGAAACCTTTTCTCAGAAATAAAAATAAAATAAAATGAAAGAAAAGAACATTGGATTGTTTCCTTCATCCTCTGTCCAATCCACCTATGAGGATAGAGTCTTCATGAATTAATCACCTTCCAAAAAGCTCCTCCCCTGGGGGGTTAGTTCCAACAAGAGTTTAGAAGGCTCTGTACCTGCAGTGTGCAGAAGAAGCTTTGAAGCCTCAAGGGAGATAAGTTAGACATCTGGAGCCACACAGCCTATGTAAGGAATTGAGGAGCAGAACTTAAAATCATCTACTAAGAGTCTCAGGTTTAAAAGAAAAGACATACTGGTCACATAAACCCACAGTACACAGAGGTAAGGAAGTCAACTGAGCAGCTAAAGCGCTAATGGTACTGCTATAGGACACTGGAACTGTATAGCATGGAGTTGATGTGGGGACGAATGACATGCTGCTCCCCCAGAGGTCGGACATCTCATCTCTGTTCCCAGCAATACATACACCAAGTTGTGTCCCTGCCTCACATGGATGCTAACTAAGTCTTGTCAATGGGCCATGTTCTTTGCTGCTTAGTCCAGGAGCCACCAGCCATGCATATATGGCTTGAGCAACTCAAAAAAATTGCCAGTATGACCAAGGAACTGAACATTTAACTTTGTTTAGAATGAGATTAGTATCTATCATATTGGAAAGCAGAATTTCAACGCACTCAGCAATAGTCATCCTCATCCCAGTTAACATGCAATGAAATATGAAACTTTCTATTAAGCTTTGAGGGACACTTATTTGCATGTCACAGACTTGCTCCATCAAGAACGAGAGCTATATGTTTCCTAAGGATGACTCTGTAAGGGCCTCTTCCCAATTTGTACCCTGGAATTGGCAGCACAGAGACTATCCTTCCCATAAGATTCAGTAAGTGTGGGTAAGGGCAGCAATGGCCCTCAACAGACACATCTAGAGGACAGTGTTTCTTGTTCTCACTGAACGATTCTTTCCAGTAGGAGAGGGCAAGAAGAGAGTGACATGCTACCCATGCTGGCTGTTTAGATCTAGGGTCCCTCAACTGAAGAGAGAGTCTTCCTGGTCCCTCTTTTTTACAATGTGGCCAGTTGGATCACAGGACACCATCAAGAACCCTGTCTTATTCCCATCCAACTCCCTTAATTTATTTGAATAGTTACTCATATATTTAAAATCATAAATTCTGAAGCCCCAGTTAGCTCTGAGGCCCTGTTCTGGGCCTGGAGCTGCATTTATACAAAAAAAGGGTCACTTTCTTGTAAATCGTTTTGGCAGAGAGACTGACAACGCGTATGTATTGGAATGTTGTAACATTTCAAAGATATTCCATAGTGATATAGCCTACCTTTTCACATCTTCTGTGGTACATAGAAACACTGTCCAACGTACCTTTTGTGTATGGTTGGATGTACACATGGAGCAAACTGCCTGCCTTGCTTCAAGGTGGAAACACCTTTTGATTTAGTCTTTTAATATGTGTTGAGTGCCACCTATGTGCAGAGAGTGATATTGGGGACTTTAGAGAGATCTGGAAGATTGGGACCATTATGGTCCGATCTTAAGGGGTTCCCAGTCTGGTGCATTTCTTTGGGAGCCCCCAGGCTGTAAAAGGAGCTAAGCCTCTAGAGTAGAAAGGCAAATGGTTCCGGGGCCCTCTTATAGCAAGGAATCCCAGTTGAGTGTAAAAAAAAAATCAGCCGAGTTTGAAAGGCGTTGGGAGGCCCCCCTACAATGGGACAAACTAAGTAGGGGACAGCTCCAAGCAACAAGAAGGGGAACGCGGTAGAACCCTGCAGAATGTCTCCCAACAGTGAAGAGGAACCAGGGGGTAGTATCTCCGGAATGGGCAGGGACAGAACGGTGGCTTTTAGATTGGGTGGGACATCGAGGTTTTGCTGTATGCATAAAGAGCTTAGTCATGGAGCCAGGCATCCGGGTAGGGGCACACGCTGGGGGACAGCAGGAGAATTAAAGGGTGGTAGGCAGACCTAGGTTTTGTGCACACCCTAGGCAGTCACCCCAATTCTAATTCAGTTGAAGATGCAGAGGAGAAAGGAGGCGGAGTAGGGAGGTCTTGAGCAAAGGAGCAAACCCATACTTGGGGATGCAGTGTCAAGGAAAGAAAGAACAAAGTTAGATTCAGAAATGGAGGGAGGGTGTTGTGGGGAGCCCAAACAGGATCCTTCTCCAAATGCCCAACTATCCTGACAGCTGTTAAGGAAACCCAGGTGAGAAAGGGTTAAGAGTACCCTTCACTGCTCCAAATGTTTTTTGCGTTTGAAATCCTTCAGGTCTCTACGAACCCTCTGGACCCCGGCCAGGCAGGCATTGTCCGGGGAGCAGTTGTGGGTTGTCCGAGCAGCCGCTCAGCCTTTGTTGTGGGGCCACCTCGGGGTTCTCTCGCGCCCTGGATAGGGCTGCAGCATGCTTCCCGGGAGGGGGGCGGTGCGGGAGGCTCACTCCCTCTCCCTCTTCCTGCCTCCCCCCGCCCCACCCCCGCCTCCTAATGACCACATGACCAAGTGGGCTCGCGGCCAAACCACAAGCTACAAAATGCAGACCCCGAAGTGAGCAGGGAAGCATTCTCTCCAGCAGCCTGGACCAACGGGTAGTTGGGAGTCGCGGGCAGAGCACAGCCAACCACTTGGAGAGTTTTTGCTGCTGACTGGAGCCACCAAGGCCAGCTTCGCGGCGCTGCCCTGCGGCGGCAGAGGAGGCTGCACCAGAGCAGAGGCAGCGAGCAGGCTTGGGGCCGGTAGCCAGCGGTGCGGCTGGGGCGCTCACTCTCTCCAGCCAGCGGTCCGGGAGCCACGCGAGCTCCGTGCCCGCACGCGCTAGCCCCGGCTCGCGCCTTTCTTTGCGTCAGGGTGCCCGGCCTCTCCGCCCACTCGCCGGCTCTTTAGGGCTGCCACGGACCGAGTTGCAGCATGAATCTGAGTTTCTGCGTGCAGGCGCTGCTGCTGCTCTGGCTCTCCTTGACTGCCGTGTGTGGAGGTGAGTGCGTGCCCTCTTGCTCGCTTGGGCTTTCTCCGGGGCTCTCCCGAGGTGCAGCCTGCGCGATCCTCTCTTTCCGCCCCACGCGCGCTCTTCCCGCCTCCGGGGAAACCCGGCGCGAGTCTTGCAGGAGCAGCCACGCGCCAGCCGCACCGGGAGGCCTATTGACAGGGCATCTGGGGCCACGGGGCGACGTGCCATGTAGGCTTTGCTTCCTTCGGACAGCGCGGGGGGCTTCAGATTATCTGGTATCTCACCACTTACCACCCCCATACTCCCGTGCCCCTCGTACTTGAAAGTGTTCCGTGCCACAGACTCGCACTCTATGTCCTGCACCCTGCACCCTGTACCCCACGTGGTGGTGGTTCGGGGTTGGGGGAGAGGATGGGAGCATGTCCAGCTCACCTCGTGAATCAGTGGAGGTGGCTGACCTGAGCTGAGTGGGTCAGGTCTCCATGTTGAAGATCTCTGGGTCTTGGAGTTTAGGGGCCGCTGGCCAGTCCAGGGGCTCAAGCTACTGGGGATGATGTGCCAACATGTAGACGTGACACTTGTTGCATAGTCAGGAGCACGCTGCGGGGGCGGGGGCGACCGCAGTGGCTAGTGGATCTCAGCTGTTGCTCCTTCAGCCTGGGTGTAAGCAGAGGCATAGTCCTTAGGCAGATCTGGACTGGACAGGGCCAGGCTGGTTTCTGTACTCCAAGGTCCTGGATGATTTTGTTCCCTGCTCCATTGTGGGACACCTGGCTCCACAGCTTCTGTCTCTCTGGAGACTTGGCTCTTCTCAATTCTGGCTTCATCCTCCACTCTTGCACCAGGTATAACTGTGGTCCCCTGGTCTCCAGGTACCAAAAAGAGGAAACACAGGCACTTGATCTCATAACCTCCACGCAGCTCAGGGAAGAGGACTCCCTTCACCTCTACCTGTATTAACCTCCTACCTGGAAATTCTCTGCACCGATAATCTCCTGTCTACTTCTGTCTCCCGGGTCCTTAGTGTCCCAACAGCTCCTGCTCGGTCTGCCTGTCCTCTGTGGGTCAGAGCCTCCTGGGGCTTCCAGCTCCCACCTTCAGCTGCCCCAGTCCTGTGATCTGGCTGTCACGGCAGCCTGCCTGGCACAGCCGAAAGGGAAGGCCGAGACCAGGTGGACAGTTGCCAGTGCCAGGGCTGGAGTCACAAGGAGGTGAGAGTGGAGAGAGAGGGAGTGAACAGGACAGCAAGTTTCCTAGAGGAAGGGCCCAGGAACTTTCTTAGTTTGACGACCCCCCCTCACCCCCCAGAACAGGAAGATGGCGCACTGCCCAGGAGCCTCTGGGGTTCTAGCCAACTCTGCCTGCCTCTCTGTGTAGCCACCTCCTTTCTGTGCTTTTGTTCTTTGGCATTGCCCTGAACTCAGTACATTGTCAGGCTTCTCAGGAAAGTACATTGGCCCCGTTGATGCCTCCTGCCTCCAGGTAGTCCAGTGATCTCCGGCAAGACCCTACCTAGCACTGAGGCAGCCCTCCTCCTTAGGAAGAGGAGTAAAGACTTTATCCTCAGAAATTCCTGTCAGCTAGGCAATGGCCAGAAGGGAGCAAAAACTATGAATAAAAATACCACATCAGTCTGCCCCTCCACCATGGAGTTTACATAGCCAGCATGATTGGCAAGACAAGCATCTCATCGTTCAATTTCAAGCAAACAGCCCAAGGTAGTGCCTTTAAAGAAGAAAATGACTGGGTACAGAAAGGGTACCCCAGAGGAGGCTGGACCACCTAAAGCTGCATATTTCTCCAGAGGGTATAAGGGAGACTTTGGCTAGCAGATACTCTGTGAACCCTTTGGGGTGCAGCTATAGGGGTATTACTAGTAAAGTCATGAGCCAATTTCAAGGAAGTTAAGCAGGCTGCCAGAATACATTGGGGTTCTGATCTAGATCCTGAAACTTCTTGCTCTGTCTCCTCCTTTTGCTTTAAATCTTTTGCATACTCTAACAATGTAGGTATAAGACATTTTATTAAAGACTAGCATTGGCTGCTTCTAAAGCTCCTACTATTTTTCCACCCTTGACCACTCCTGGAACCAAGAAGAGCACTTCCTTGGAGGTGGCCACCAGCCAGAGGTTCAGCTCTGCACACTCTACTCCTGTGTCCTGGTCGAGAAAGAGGAGCCCTAGAATTCCCTTGTCCTTAGCACAGACTTGTATGAGCTTTCCGCAGCCAGAGTCTTCGAAGTTCCAGACTCAAAAACCATGCTTCCATTTCTCTTCCCACTTTCTCTTCCGACTTGGAATGTTCTCCCTCCTTCTTTGCCCCTCCTCCAACCACAAAGATTTCTCCCTGCCTCCTGACCTGGGAGACGCTTTGCTCTTCTGAGACTGAGAGTTTCTGGGTCCTCACCAAGTGTCCCTTGGTCTCTGAGCACCACTTTCTCTCCTATTCCCTCTTGCCAGCTTCTG
The DNA here is from genome assembly GCF_011064425.1 of Rattus rattus. Taxonomy (NCBI): domain Eukaryota; kingdom Metazoa; phylum Chordata; class Mammalia; order Rodentia; family Muridae; genus Rattus; species Rattus rattus. Next base: position 110,377,572 of record NC_046172.1, read on the forward strand.
TTTCACCATGCAGTGTAGGGACAGCTTACTGTACCCCTCCCACCATGGAGGACATCATTCCATCCCAGTTTTAAACTCTAGGCACCCTTGGAACCTGAGCCGGGTCTGTCTACAGTAAAGACCTAAGGTAGACAAATTAGAGTCCAGGCTTTCCAGAACCCGATCCAGAGCAACAGAGCTGCCAGTAGACAGCACAGTGTTTTGGAGAAGGTCAATATGAGGCATAAAAGACTGGCTCATATCCCAGAGACAAGCTTTACTACAGAGTAGTTACGTAGTAGCATAGTCACCAGTGGATCTCCCATCAGAGCCTTGGGCGGACTTTTAAAGCAATCACTATACAGGCCAGACCCCGAACAAGAAGGCAAGCGCACCATTCCTGCTGAGGTTGGCATGTTCCTGAAAAGTTGCACAGACTTCCTTCTGCATCTCAGCAGGGTTGGGGTTCAGGTTGCATGAAAATCAAATCCGCTTCTTCCCTGGCTGCAGTTCTCAGCTTGAAAATGCTGTTGTCTTTACTCTCGTGGACAAGAGGTCCAATCCTCTTGGCTTGAGATTCTCTGGGAAATAGCTCCTGCTTCCTTTTGAGGAGAAAATGAGCTTGAATGGCATATTGAAGTGTAATGAGGTATTCTCCGTTTCTAAAGGGGAATGCCTTTTGTACAGCCAGGACCTCAACACTGATGGGAATCAATGGCCTCTAATTTGTTCGTTCAGACTGGACAAAGCCAGGGTTTCAGGTATCAGCTTATCTGACTAGACTCAGCAGTAAAAGTAGGAAACAAGTGGGTGATGGGATCAGAGTGCAGGAGGAGCTCACAGACTTCCTGTGATGAGGAAGGCAACGGGCTCCAACCGAATAGGATAGAAGAGGCCAAGCGGCTTCTGGGGTGGCTACTTTCCCAGGCCTGGCTGAGCCTCAGGCAGCTCAGGGTTACTCTTCTCTGCAGGTCTAGAGTCCAGACATCTTTCTGGCCTGACTCTGAGCTACTGTTAGCATGCTGCTCATCCGGGCTCTTGACCTCTCTCCCTATAGTGCCCTTCCCCCAAGTTCTTCTTGACTCCCATAGACACCAACAGTCTCAGACCATGAGGACATGGGGTGACGGGTGTGGGTGAGTGGGGGGGATGATAATCCTTCCTGGCACCAGTCATCCATGCTTGCCGTTTCTCTAGGATACAATGGCCTGGACCATTGTTCCAAATCCAGTAGTTGAAGGCAGGGACTCGGGAACCAAAGATTCACTTTTTAAAGACCCGTAGGGTCCTTCCCTTATGCATGGCCACATGCTGGACACAGTGCTTACCACCCCATACCTGAAATGTGTCTCTGCTTCTGACTTCTCATCAGTATCACGCAGAGCAACCCCCAAGGCTCAGGGTAAGCGTTGATGAGATCTTAAAGCTCAGGACATCAGCTAGGGCGGGGAGGGAGGTCACAGTGGTGTTCCCACAACCCTTTCACAGATGCTAGCAGGAGAGCAGCTCTAGGTCAGTCAGACAGAAGCAGTCCCTAACCCATCATCATTCCTCTGCTTCAAAAGCACTGTTGTTGTTGTTATTATTATTATTATTAAAATCTTAATTCTTATAGGTTTAGAGTTCAGTTGACACACTAACACACTTTAATCATGAACACGGAAGTGTGGCAAATCAACCCCTGTGAACTCCTGGGTCCTAATAGGCCTAATGGTTTTTCTTGAACAAAAATGGAAGGGTGTTGTATGGATAGAGAGCATGCAGGGGTGTAGGGGCTGGTATGTGTAGTGTTCTCATCTGGGGAGGAAGAACAGCAGCTCTAAAGTCTGTGCAGAGGGCTGCGAGGACAGACCGTGCTCACTTTTCACCCAAGAGGATGCGAAATGCCTGGAAATGGTGTGCAAGCAGAAGAAGGTCCAGGACCAATGGGTCAAGGAAGGAGCCAGAGTGTGGGGTGTTGGAAGCAGGGAGGATTTGGGCGAGGAGGAGTAATCAACTGGATGCTATAAGGAAACTGAACCAGTGGTGGGAATTCATTGATGGATAGCAATGAGGTTCGAGGAACAGGGATGTAGCTGAAGGCACATTTGATGGTGTATAGGGAACAGAGACTGGTATTCATTATCACTGGCCTCAGGCACTTCTCTGTTTTTGAGGGCCACTCCCATACAGGGCATTGCATAAGCATCCTTCTCATCTGCCTCTTCCCCAGAACGGTCTCGTCTCTGCACACTGTCTGCTTCTTGAGTCCAAGAGTGTCTCTGGGTACTAGCTCAGCTTTCCTGGCTACACTGTTGGCTCTGTGAGAGCTGGCAAATGTACCTTCTCCCTCATCTTTCCCAAGAACATCCTGCACAACTTGGATTCCATTGTTAGGGCTCAATGGCATCAGATGACTTCTGCAGTAAGCCAGATGTAGGCAGATGGTGACAGGAGCCTGGGAGAGCATAACAGAAACCAGGTGGCCTTAGAATGCAGAGAGTTTATATCAAATTTTGGATATGAGGTATGATGTAACCCCAACAACCCACCCCTCTCTTGGTGTAGCACAGTGCAACAGGACACAGTTGCCCCACTCCTTTATTTCTTAGCCTCTAAATCTGGTCACAGGCTGAGTAGAGCCCAGTACAAAGAAGGAGGAGTTATATCCCAGCCACACCCACACAAGGAAGCCTAGGGAATAAGGAAAAGCCTCAAATATACCTAACTGCTGGTGAGGTGCTCAAGGTGGGGCAGATAAGATCTGTAGCACACAGAAGTGGGTCACCTATCAAAGGATGTAAGCATGGAGTAACATGCATTTGTTATTTGCTTTAAAAATATTGCAGCCAAGAAAAGAAAGAATGAATGAAAGAAAGAAAGAAAGAAAGAAAGGAAGGAAGGAAGGAAGGAAGGAAGGAAGGAAGAAGTGAAGCCTACAGGATTCCATTTAATAACTGTGATGTCTGGCTGTGTGTCCATGAAGGGGCATCAGTGTCAGGTTGTATGTCTAAAATGGTTGAAGTACACCAGCTGTAGATGTGTCAAGGGAAATTGTCCCTGCACCCCAACCAAGTTTAGGCTTCATGTCTCAGAGTGCACCCCCAATCATGACATTTCCAAAGCTTGTTTGTGCTTGTGGCTACATGGTAGAATGGTCTGAAGAATGTGAAATCCTCAGTGGTAAAAGGAGTGATTCCACTTGCCACAGGACAGTGTTTGAATGGGGACCTCCTTTCATCAGGGTAGAAAAGAAAATCATGAGGGCCACCACCTTGTGGAGAAGTTGTACTGTCCCTTGGACTGTGGCCACCCCTGTCTCAATTCATCTTCCCGGCTAACAGATGTTTCTCATCTTTGCAGTGCCACTGATGCTGCCTCCAGATGGGAAAGGGCTAGAAGAAGGCAACATGCGCTACCTGGTGAAGCCCAGAACTTCGAGGACTGGACCAGGGGCTTGGCAGGGAGGCAGGAGGAAATTTCGCAGACAGCGGCCCCGTCTCTCCCATAAGGGACCCATGCCTTTCTAAAGCAGGTATTGGAGCCCCTTGTGGTTGGTAGCACTAACCGGGGATGGGCAGCCTACCATCAACGGCTAGACATACCAGGGTCTTAGAGCTTCTTGAGAGCTAGTAAAAAAAGTACTCATCTCATTATAGAAGAGGTGACTGTGGCCCAGAGAAACGCTTAGTGCTTGGGATCAATCTCCTGACTCCCTCCCAAGAGCTAAGTGGGATCCGACAGGCTGTTGTCATTGGAGAGTTCTGGAAGCCCTAGCAGGCCTTGGCTGGAGAGGTGTGCCAAGGGTATGGATACAGATATCCAGTGTGCACTCTTAGCAGGGCCATGGGGAAATGGGAAGGCAGCAGAGAGCCTTGGGGTAGTTGGGTGGGGGACCGGAGAGCTTGAATGGTAGCTGTCCAGAGCTGTGAGAAGCAGAGAAGAGCGAAAGGTTGCTGAAGAGAGCAGGGCCTAGGCCTGCCCCTGAGGCCTGGCCTGCTTCTCTTCTCACAACAGCTAGAAACAAGGGAAATCAACGTGGTGCCTTGGGATTATGGGTAGAGTGGGAATGACTTGTATCTCCTCTTTTCCTAAAGGATTCCTTTGACCTAGGATATGTCTTTGATTTCTCTCTGGTTTGTCTCTTTAGGATTGAAGGGCTCTCAGTGCCCTCCGGTGCCAGTCTCTACTCCACAGATGAGTTCTCTTCTCTGGAACCTCACGTCATTTGGCTCTCATCTTGCACCTGTTATCGCTGCTGATGGTCCCAGCTCTTCTTCTCACCCACCAAGTTCCTCTAATGGCGTGGTCTCACCCCTCATTTGGATGATTCCATTTCTCTCGCAAGGATCCCTTTGGCCCATCTTCCTGGCCACTCCTTGGACTGTCCTTGGAGACCCAGCTTCTCCTGGCCTGCTCCAAGCACTAGTTCCTATCTTTTGGCTTTAGCCTTCTCTTGGTCCCTTCCTTTTTTCATTTACCCTGGGCACTGGACAAGAACACTCCCTTCTTCAATGGATTCCTGCACATCCATACTTTCTTATCAATTGGACCTCTCGCCTGGAAGGGAGTACAGAGATGTACAATGAGACTTTGGTTGAGAGGGATTGGGTGTTGGGGTCCAGAGAAGGTGCATTGGGGAAACAGTGGGCATAAGGAAGGGGTGAGGAGAAATAGCTGTCATGACCTCTTCCTTAGCTCTCTCTGGCCCTGTTAAAGGAAGATGCAAAGGAGAGGAACCCATGAAGTGCTATGTCACTGTGTCTCCTAACATCTTTGCTCTCTCTGTTCTATTGCCGCTGGTTCACTCCCCAGGTCAGAAGGGGAAAGTGCTGATCCTGACATGGTTCTATACTCTTCTGGGAGTAATTTTGCCAAAAAAAAAAATTCCAAACCAAACAACCCACAGAAAGTCAGAGCCCAAAGGACCCTTGAAGATCATTTAGCTTCCTTATGCAAAAGCTTGCACAAACAGGCCCTGGAGAGGGAAATGACCTTCTCAGAGCCACTGCAGAGCCTCACAGGGCACCAGGGCCCCCAACTCCCACTTTATGATGCCCTTTTTCCTCTTGATGATGTCCTTTCATAGCAAATGAAGTGCCTTTTGATGGGTTTAGTGAAGTGGGTGGCTAGGAAGGAAAAGCAAGGGCGAGACAAGCCAGTTAGGAACTGCCTCGTGTGGGACTTCTTCCAATGTGGCCTGGAAGAGTCCATAAGTGGTGAGGTGTACCCCACACAGGCCTATTCCCAGGCTCATGCGATTTTAATTGGGGTTCTCAGGAACTGAAACTACCATTTAGCCCCTGAAACTGGTTGTCATGAACCCCTATGTTGACTGGACCCTTGATCTTGAGGCTTTTTGGGGATGGAGAAAGGCGAAGAAAGGAAGGAGAGATGGAAGGACGTATAGGTGGGCTCTATCACTACAAGTGGTCTCATCTCTCACCAGGAGCCATTTGTAGCCCTTCCCTGAAGGGAGACTCTCATCTTCTCTGCTTGAGCAGATGTTCTTCTCAGAGGCCTCTCAGGAGGGAGAAAAGAGAAGACAGAAGCTTGAATTCACTTACATATGTATAGGGTAGGGGGAGTCAGGACCCCCAAGCCCCATAATAACCTGATTGCCTATTCACCCGTCCCCAAATCCTTCCCATCTGCTGCTGCTAATGCTGCTGCTGCTGCCGCTTCAAGGCCCACCCTGGGGAGCTGGGCCAGTCATAGTGTCCTCACTCCTTGGGCTTGAAGTGGGGGCTTGCTGGTGCCTCTTCTACTGCTGGTACCCCTGCCAGGGACCAGGCCTTCTCTGTCTTTGTTGTTTTTGTACCTCTTGCCTTATCAGCCTGCCGTGGCCAATCCCACAGGGAAGGGGAGGGAAGGAGGATGTTGGCTGAGAAAGAGGAGAGATAGAAACAGAAGAGGGGGAGTGAATGGACCCAGTGGGCTGTCTTATTTAAAGTGGTTGTGTATGATTCTTATACTAATTTATATAGAGATATTAAGGCCCTCTGAGTTAAAGAAACTGTCCTCATCCCGTGTGTTCACTATGTTTGTAAAAATTGTTCCATGTAAATATGTCTTTATAATAAAGAGTTAAAAGCTGACAGTTTGCCCTTACTCGTTGAGGTCATATTCAGGAGGGGCCTTCTTTTCCCCCTAGGGCCAAGCTTGTCCCTGTGCCCACAGATTGCACGTGTAGGGAGGTGAGTGCTTGTATCCCAAATTGGTTCTAGGTCAACTGGCCTCAAACCGATTTGCCACAAGCTCACAAAAGGCCTCGCTATGCTTAAGGGCCAGTTCACATAAATTTGAGCCCCTTTTAAGTCCTTTGGCATCTGTTCGAATGTCCTCATTTTTCTGGCAGTGTCACTTAAAGGTTTTTTTTTCAGAAGCAATTCATTTAAGGACACGCTGATCAGAGGTGGGAATTGTACTACATGCTGTTTTGTAACCCTGGTGGGTGTCTTGTGTTGTATCTGCTTTTGAATACTTTCGGGACTTTTTAGCCAGTTTGCCTTTCTTGACAAATGTTGTCTTCAGCCATAAATACATTTGGTAATGACTTTGTATGTATCATTTTATGTTTCACAAAGTGGAGTTGCTTGATGAATGAGATAGCCTGGAAAATAAAATGCGAGGAGTTCAATACAATCCTGCCCCATCTGTCTTACTTTTTCGTGCTTGTTGTCAAAATGTCAATATCTCGAAGAACAGACAGGAACATTGGGTACATGCTAATTTGGCTAATAAACCCATTAGGTACGCACAAGAATACACAATGCAGAACAAAACCCACGGAGGAGACAGAATCATCAGAATAGATGAGTTTGATAAATCTTGTGAGCATTTTCATAGATTTGACAAGTATTTAGTGTTGAGAAGATTTAATTTTGAAGAAAATGCCTTCAGACAAACTTGCTAAACAGTCATAAAACTGCTCAATAGGAGACAGCATAGAAAGAAAAGTCACCCACAAGAATGCTTAAGCACCTCGTCATTAACGGAATGGTGCACATTGTGCCATAGCAATTTTAAAAATATGGCATTTTGTTGGAAGTGCCTCTTAGGAAAACATGTAGTTTTGAAATTGCTAGTTTGCTGTTTAAGTGAACTTGTTATCGGAGGAGCTTAGCGCATGTAGGCAGAGCTTGGCTTGGAGATGGGCTGGCTTTAAACTGACTGGTGTGTTGTCACCCCCTGAGCGCTACTTTCACAGGAAATCAAGGGCAAAGGGACAGTACTGAGCAGCAACTGAATTCTGACCCACAAGTATCCAGGCTTTGGGCAGAGCTCTTTAAAAGTTACTAGGTCATTTAATCGTTAGGACATCTTGGACCAACCACTGCCATGCCCATCTTACAGATGAGAAAACATGGCCAAGATTGGTGATGGTCTTGGCCCAAAGTTTCATAGCTTGTACATGGCTATAGAATTTACGTCACGAATTCCAGAATGCAAACTCTAATGTAGAACAGAAGGTCTCCTATAATGAAGTGTAAAATGTGTTTGTTTGCTTTTTCCACTCAGTGAAACAGAATTTTGGAGTAGGAGGCATGATGGTCTGGTGGGATCAGGGAGAGTGAAGAGAGGCTGAGTGATTAAAACTGGCCTACTAAGACCCAACAGAGTCTGGACGAGGATGGTAGGCAGGGAAGGCTAAGAATGAGAAACAGCAGCTACCGGGGTGCAGCAAGCAAGCGAGGGTGTGAACAGTGTATCAGCGAGTAGGTGTGAGCTTGATTCCCTTGGCACAGAGGACAAGGGGAAGGAATACTAATGTCCCTCTGTTAAGATAACTGGACTTCAGATCTGACTAGAGCAGGAGCATATAGGTTATATCCTTTGGAGATACCTTGTCTTGGCCAAACAAATACAATAGAATCAGAACGGTGGTGGTTGTCAAAATGCTGAGCTCTCCACAGACATCCAATCCATAGCCTTGAGAGCACACGTGGCCCAGGAGTGCTATGAATGTGGTCCGACATAAAAGCTTATGTATACTTTAAACATTATGAGCTTTCTTTGTAACTTGAGTATGTGGCCTTTTCTTTTTTTGCCATTTATTTACTTGTGTATGTGGGCACATGTGTGTGGGCTTGCTTTCCATAGTGCACTTGTGGAGGTCAGAGAACGGCTAGCTGGAGTCGTCTCTCTCCTTCCACAGTGAAGGTTGCAGAGATGGGACTCAAATTTGGCTGAAAGTCTCTTAACCACTAAGCCATCTTACTGGCTGCTTTATACAATTATCAGTGTCACACAAAACAAATGTATGTATACTCTCATAACCCGCAAGTTGTGGTTACACCCTCTTGCTAGACAAATCAACAATTCACCTGATTATTTCTGAACTAGAGGTCCCACCTTGAGCAGAAGAGGGAGGCAGGCAAAGAAACTGAAAAAGGACGCTGCTTCCAAATTCATCTAGAAAGTGGGCAGCCTTTGAAATGATCGAGATTGGGAAAACAGATTTGGGACAGGCATGGCTTTTCAGGTCCCAGGTGTTGCTGTCGAATGAGGCATGGCTACTTGCTATGAAGCCTTTCTCTTTAGACTCTCTGGTAGACTTGAGACCCTCTAATTGGGACTGGGTTCTTCTACTACCAAAGAGCTCATGGGCCCTGGACTAAGTGGCCATTCCAGGGTGCTTATATAATCCTGTTTCTTAGATCTAAAGGCTATTCAGCTAAATTTCTCAATCCAGGGCTTCTCTCTGCCCAGATTGAACCAATGCCAGCTAACTGCCAAAGAAAATGGTAGAGAAGACTTAGTCAATACCTTCCTGTCCTGGCTGGCAAAGGCTGTTCACCCTGCCAGGATTTCTCTGGAACACCCAAAAGAAAGGCCTCTGGAGGTCTCTTTTGAAAACCTACTTTCCCCTTCCTTGTAGCCAGTGCTTGGAGAGGTAGCCTAGCAAGGAACTCCCCTGCTGGTGCTTTGGACTACAGCCGAAAGGTCAAAGGCTCATGGAAGACAGTTCACATCAGGGACCAGAGCACTTTTCCTGTACAGTCTTTTCAAATCTGTCCCACCTATGAATTTTATCTGTCTTTTCCTACAGAAGCAGCCATAGATGGCACATAAATCAATGGGTGGGACTGTGTTCCAACTAAGCTTTACTTTAACAAACAGGTAGCAGGCTATAGTTTGGCCAACCCATTCTAATGAAGCATTGACCAGTTCTTTGACTTACCATTCAGACCCAGACATGGGATATGGGGGCAGGGGATGGACTTTCTGTAGCCAGGTTTACAGTTGAGGGAATGTCATCAACTGCCTGTGATATGACCCCTGCACCAGGATGTGATAATAATCTCACAAAGAGCTTTTAGTGGAACGGGAAGTCTGACTTTAAGATCACGGGTTGAATCCTGGTGCATTTTACTCATATGCATGACACTGAAGGTAAGGTCATGGCCAGGGCGAGCCTGCTTTTCCTCCTTGCCCTGGATGCTGCTGCTTGCTTCTCAGTGCTATGGTCAGGTCTGTGTAGCATCACACAGGCGGAGTGCTCAGTACGGACCTCAGGGGCCAGGCCTGGCTCACTAAATAGGTGCAATTATTATCTCTCCTCAGGGTGGCATGAGCCCTGAGATGCGGATAGAGAAGCCATTATCTCTGCTTTATACGAAGAGGGAAAAAAGCTTGAGGAGGGTGAAATCACTTGTTCAAGTGCGTGAAGTAGCTCTACTTGGCAAGTCATGACTCAAACGTAGGTCTAGCCTCAGCATGGGTTCACTGTCCTGTTCCCAAAAGTTCTGGATGCCATGCAAACTGTGCCTTGGTCACTGGAAACTTCAGCTCTCCTAGATAACACACAAGGCCTTCCCAGGGACATATTTGGCCCACAGCATTCTCTCATGTGCCAGCTTTCACTTGGGCTACAGCCTGGAAGGCCTCTCCAAAGATCCCACGTCCTCACTATCAGCATCTCATCTGGGGACCCTGAGTTGCAATTATGGAGCTAGACACCTGCTCCAGGAGACTTAGCATTTAGGGATCCTTTCTCGAAGGATCAGGGGCCTGTAAACCTAGGTTCCAGTCCTGAATCTGCTTCTGCCTTGGTTTTCCAAGCAGCTTGGCCATGCTTTTCTTTGGCTGCTATAAGCCTCAATCTCCTTCCCTGGTGGGCCAGCTTGAATGAGTAGATGGCTTGGAACCGCCTTCAGGAACAATGCTTATAGCTGGGATCCCAGCAAACAGTGAAAGGGCTTCAGGTACTTTGGGCTGTACTGTGGAGGCCGCTGAGGTCTGGGAGAAGAAATTCACATAGGGTGGGGCATTAACCTCAGCCAGAAAGGAAGGCCACTGCTGGATTATGGGGTCTCCACTACTTCCCTTTACTCCAGAGAGGCTGCTACCTCTCTGTCACCTTTCTCCCATTGTGCAAACTGCTTTCCCTTCTTCTGTTGGAGTTGAAGAATAGTAGGGCATAATCAAGGGAGCCCAGTAGCATGAAGCTCCCAAACTCAGAGCTCTAGATCCTACCCCAGCTTGAACAGCAGCTGACTGGGTCGTCTTTTAGGGTTCCATTTTGCCCTCATCTGTTCTCATAGGACCATCTACCAGTGGTGTCCCTTTCTCAGCCATAGAGAATCCCAAGATCAGAGTTGATGAGCCTGAAAGCTCATTCTGTGAGTCTCACCCTTTCATTTTTGCATATGACAAAGTTGAGTCAGGCCAGGAAACTGACAGTCAAAAGGGGCACGGCTAGGTAACACTAGAGTGCTTCTCATGAGCCGTGCGCAGAGCTTCACCTGCTTTGATTTAGTCTCCGTCACAATCTCACTCTGCAGCAGAGAAAACAGAGGCATTGAAAAACTAAATCACCCACCAGTTTAAGGGTCTTGCATGGTATATGTAAGAGAACTCAGAGAACCAATGTGGTATTGGTATCTTTCTGGGCCTCAATTTTATTCTTTCCAAAATGAAAAATCATAGTCCTTTGCAGGCTGGGAATATACCTCAATGGTTGAGTATGGGCTTAGCATGCGTTACGTCCAGGATTCCATCCCCCCCTCAAAAGAAATCTTAACACTTGTCAAATGGGTATTGAGTGCCTATGATGTACCACATTCCTTATAAGTTGGGGGTAGGGGGAAAGGAGGGAGGGAGGGAAGAAGGAAGGGAGGAGAGAGAGAGAGAGAGAGAGAGAGAGAGGCTATTAAAAATTACAATAGATGTTTAACTATGGTGTCCTAGAAGAAAAGTCCAGGCTTCTAGGCAGTTTCTCTGGGGACTGTGTGGATGTCAGAGTAGGGTTCCTATAGGAGGCTTGGGAGATGGGGCCTCAGGAATGAGTCTGGAGCAAGAAGGAGCGAGGCCTTTGTAGAAGAAGACCAGGGCTCCTGTTGAAACACTGAGGGAGGAAGGGGAAGATGTGACTTTCAAAGCCGTTTTACAGACAAAGAGGAGAGGTTGTGAGAGGCTGTGCGGCTTGCTCAACGAGAGATTCCACTGAATTCCAACATGGACTCTTGCAGTAGACTGGAAAGGCAGGGTACTAAGACATTGTCTCCTGGCGAATTGCTCAAATGCTCTTATCAAATTTATCAGTCGCTTAGGAAAGGCAGTGCCCCTCCCTCCCCTTACAGAAGTGGGTGGTTGAGTTCACCTGGGCCAACTCTCAGGCTAGCAGGACGCGCTGAAAGCTTCTAAATTCTGCAATCCTAACCAGCGGTTCAGCTCTGCTATTCTCCAGTCGGCTTGCTCAGTTTGGGGGAGAAATGTAGCATGAGATGCTTCCCCCTGCTGGCAAAGTGTTGGAACGGCAGAGAATTTTTCCCTGTCCCTGAGCTCCGCACTTGCGAGTGAGCACTTGAATGGCTTCTCCTCTGTATGCATCCAGTGGAATGCTTCCTTCAGTGAACTTCACGTTCCCACTGGTCTCTTCCCTGTCAGCGGCCCTTCTGTTGCCCTGAAGTGCCAGAGGGAAATTCCATCACTTCTACGGGCAGTAGCAGTTATTATTACTGTATGTGTTCTTGGGAGATTAGTCTTTGCTAAGGTTCATAACCTGGGTTTCTCTTGGCCCCTGCCTGCACTGGTGAAGTTATATAGGGTGTTTCTGTCCAGAGAACACGCTGATTAACGGACATTTCGTTGCTGTGATGGCTATCCAAGATTTTCATGGTGTCACTCCAGATACTTCCCACACTCCCAGATACAGATATTCATTCATCTTAACCCAAAGTCCACGAGTTAATGCATCACTCCTGTTCCCAAGCTTCTTTTAAGTGACTAAAAATGCCCCAATCCCTGCTTCTCTGCTGGGGTGTCCATAGTGCTACCTGGAGAAGTCAGGACACGGTCCGGGTCCGTAACAGGAAGGAGAAACAGTGCAATCAACAAATGCTGTGCTTCCTGGTCTGTGTACCTGAACTCTGCTAGCCTAGTGCTGGGAGTCAGGAACCGGGGTCTGGGGGGTTGGGTAGCGGAGTTCATGCTTCCCCTCAGGGCGTTCACACACAGGGCAGGAAGGGGAAGGCAGAGCCTGGGCTGGGGAACCTGGTTTGGTTCGGAGGAGTGCCTAAGGGTCAGAGCGTCTGGAGGGGAGGAGTTTTTCAAGAGTTTAGGCACATGGCTGTTTAAGATGAAGGCTTTTCTGCTGCAGTCCTTCAGGAAGAGCCGTCCTTTTTGTTCAGACTTTATTTGATGATAGATGAATGACAGTTTATTCAGGGTGGGCCAGGTATTGAATACCTTTTGCAAGAAGGAATGCCCAGGAAGGGCTCATTGGCTGAACTCTGGGCTGGACTATCTAAATACCCCAAAAGCATAGAGAACTCCTGGTGTTTACGCTACTTGACCCAGCGTCTGTGGTTCTCAGTGCGGTGTCATGGGGTGTTCCACAGCAGGGAGAGGCAGGTAGGGAATGGGTCCACTCCTGTTGTTCTCAGTTCTGAGATTCTCAGGGTTCGAGTTCATTTAACCTTACCATTCTCATGCCTGTCTGGTAACAAGATCTCACATATGCTACATAAAAATACTACCCTCCCCGCCCAATCTCAGCAAGCAAAATCCCCTGGAGAGGTCATTAGCTGAGTATTTGAGCCACTACATTGACACAAAAATGAATCCCCGAACTTGACTCAAAGGGAAAGCTTCTGGGTGTGTGAGCAGCATGATGGGGGCTCAGGAAAAGCTTCTAGAAATCAGCTTCACGGAAGTGCTCATGCGCAGGCATCACCGTGTGCTTTTTCCTTAGGTCGAGCACAGCAGTCACACCCTTAGCATTTCTAAGAGGTACCCTGGCTGGGTCCCCTAATGGTGGCTGTGACTCTTTCATGCACAAGTGCAAGAAGGGAGGAGGCTGCCCTCCAATTACCACTGCCAGGCAGGGCTCTTCTTTCGCCCACCCCACGCACCTCGCTCTTTCCATCTGCTGTCCTCTACGGTGGTCCCAAGTTCTGAGAAGTGTTGTAGCGCAAAGGAAGCTGTCATGCCAGCTCTGCCACTTGATAACTGGGTCCCTACTCATCCACCTGTCTTCACTTCCCTGACTATACTGTGGAGATGACCCCTTGTACCCCTTGTTTGGGTCTTTAGGCTCGGTGAAGAGATCGAAACTAAAAGCAACCTGAAAAGAAAACCACTACTAGAAGCATGCTAGTGGAGAGAGTTCAAAGCTCCTGGATCGGTACAGAGAGCCCTGCCCTTGGGAAGTCTCTCTCTCTCTCTCTCTCTCTCTCTCTCTCTCTCTCTCTCCCACATGGTGCAGGAGGATGCATAGCTAACAGTCACATAGCGTCGCACACTTGGTGGGAACTTCAGCTGAACCATCATATCATAAGGCAAGCCAATATTTATGGAGTACCGATGTGCTAGGTATTCTGGCTGCTTTACATCTGCCCTACTCACTGAGTCCCCAAGACAACTCCACCAGGCAGAAACTCTCATTCCCTTTTCTATGGACAGGGGAAGCAAAGTTCAATAAGCAATTTGCCTAAAGTCACACTGCTAGCAAACTGTGCCAAGAATTAGAGATTGCACTCCAGGTCTATGACTGAACCGTCTATACAATCCTTGCCCAGCAGTTGTTTTGTCTCTGCTTGCTTACCTCCAGGAATGAGGAGTTCATTATCTCGCAGGGTAGCCTGCTTTGGTTTCACACAGCCGTAGCTGGCAGACTCTTCTGGCAAGTTTACCCAAGTTGTAGTGACACAGACAGCACAATGATATAAATTTCCTGAAGATACAAGTAAGGAATAGGTTATACAAATATTCATCTTGTTCATCCTTGTACAGCAAAACTGAGGATTTCTTTGAGCTCAGAGAAATCTTGATGCCACTCTTGGGGGGCTGGCATTCAGTCACACATCTCCTCTTATCACAGGATCCCCCAAGGGACCTAGGCTTCTTTGTTACCGCCATGGTCCTAATGCAGTGGCTGAGAACTAGGCAGGGTTGAAGCAGGAAGTAAAATGGTTCTATCCACCTCAACATTCTTTTCAGCTGAGAACAGTGGGTAATCAGGCCTTGTCTCTAGTTGTAACCCAGAGCATCCACAGCACCCAGTGTATTAATAGGTGCTCAGTGATGCCAAATGAATGAATGAGCTCCAAGAGTGTGAAGTGGAAGCCTCCTCTCTGGCTGGCCTCAATTGCCTGGAAGAGTTAGTTTTGCATCCTGCATTGAGAGCCTTAAAAGCAGCATTTCCATGGTAACAAAGCATAGACTTGCCACTCTGTAGGGCCAAATTCTTTTCTGTCACACAGAATCTGAGCTCACTCCAGAAAAAAAAAAATACCCCAAATGCCTCCAGTGTCTGAGTAGCAAGCAACTGTCAGTTGGGAGACCTGAGGAATAGGCACTGCCAAGGGCAGATCCCCCAGAGGATACCTCCTCAGGGAAGTTCTTGGGCCCATCAACCTCGCTGGAGTTTCCATGGTAACAACACTAGGCTAATGGGTTGCCAGGGTGACAGCGCGCTACTGCTAAGATTGCACGGGACTGACCACACAGGCCACCTGACTTGAAAAAGATGCTAATAACACCTTCTGAGTCTCTATGACAACAACATCTCAAACACCCTGTCGGCTTTGTCCTGAATGCAGATTAGACCCGTACCCTTCACCCTCAGCAAAGAATGTCCTGGAAGGTGGGCCCCCCAGCCCAGTGTGTTTTGGATTTTGCTCCTGCGCTTCCTTCCCAGAGGGAAGACCCAGATTTGTTTCCTTCCTCAGCCTCTCTCTGCTTACCAGTCTGATTCTCAGAGTGCCAGGTTGAAACAGCCTGGGTCTGGGGAACGGGGCTCGGCCTGTGTGAGCAAATAGAGCTTTGGCTACCTTCGGGGTCCCGTGCTTCTCTCACCGCGGCTGTTTTTAGGCTACTTGAGTTCAGGAGCAAAGCCAGAAATGCCGTGCCAGACTTCTCAAACTCTTTGCAAATCCATAGCCTAGATAAATTGGATCAAAGCAAGATCAAAGCCCTCAGCATCAACCATTGAGTCTCATTCTTCTTCCTACCAGGGTCCCCCGGAGGCACCCACAATCCTGTGAAACACAATTTGAAAAGTCTCAACTTTGGATCATTTCTAACTTGGAATCTTTGACTTCCCAGGGACTACTCCCACTTCTAGGTTTTCTACCTGTTTGTGGAGTTAATTTCTAAAAAGAAAGAAAAGAAAGGGGGGGGGAGAAGGTTCCATGGTGGGGCAGGGCAAAAGCATTTAGGACAGACTTTCCAGAATTGACTTTCACACTTGTTATGAGCTAGTCAGTAGTTTAGGACATGCTTTCTATGCTAGCCATCGTGTCTTCTTCAGAACAAGCTATCAAGGCAGGCATGACTGGCTCCATTTAATGCAGAACAAAGGAAGCTCAAGGCAGGGAAAAGTGAACCCTGGTGCACCAGCCTGGGCGAACATCTCTTCACAAGGGGTGCTACTTAAGAGCTCCAGCCGAGAATTCTGTGAGCAGTGTTGACCTATGACCTCTCTCTGGTGACAATGAGCTGAAGCAGGTGGATTCATCCAAGTCATTAGAGACCTCTTACCCCCCGCCCCACCCCAGGCCCCTGTCATTATCCACACGCAACACACTGCCATGTCAGAGGGAAGCATTCTCTCTTCACAATGTTGTGCAGCTGCGGGCCATAAAAGGCATATGATTTTGTTAGGATGCGGATAGCTATGATGATTCCCAGTTACCATGGAAACTCAGGAAGGTGTATGCCCATCAATTGCATCAAAGGTCTGTACTCATTGGGTGTGGTAGTTCACACCTAAACTCCAAAGACTTGGAAAGCTGAGGCAGAGGCTCTACAGAGCAGACCTTGTCTTAAATTGAACTCAAGTAAAATCGCAATTACAAAAGAAAGAAAGAAAGAAAGAAAGAAAGAAAGAAAGAAAGAAAGAAAGAAAGGAAGGAAGGAAGGAAGAAAGAAAGAAAGGAAGGAAGGAAGGAAAAAAAGTTTTGTAGGGCTAGGAGGATGGCTCAAGCAAGCAAATCATTTGCTGTGCCGGTCTCATGACCTGAGTTCAATTTCTGGAGCCACGTAAAAGCAGAAGGAGAGACGTCTGCAGTTGTCCTTCTGACTCCCACATGTGCTGTGGCAACTGTGCACTTGCATGCATATCACAGCCACGACAATAAATAAAATTGATGTAAAAGGTCTGTAATTCTTCCTTCAGACTTGAGTAGCAGCACGATCACTTTTACATGTTCTGAATGTATGGACTTACGGGGCCGCGTGTCTGACTCAGGAGTCTGGTGGACGCAGCCCCTTCTTTGACCCCTCAGCAATGGCAAAGTGTGTACGCTTTTCCAGGACTTTACCTGGACTGCATTGGCACTGAGCTTCCTCATGATGCAACCCTCCCCGCACCTCAGCAGTCTTTTCTTTTTCCATTGAAATTTTCTTTTCTTTTTTTAAAATTTTTATTGGATTTTTTTATTTACAATCCAAATGTTATTGCCTTTCCTGGTTTCCTGTCCGTAAGCTCCCATCCCATCCCCCTCTCCTTCTTCTATAAGGGTGTTTCCCCTCCCCAAACACCCCTCCTTCCTGCCTCCCTTCCATTGACATTCCCCTGCACTGGGGGGTCCAGCCTTGGCAGGACCAAGGGCTTCTCCTCCCATTGGTGCCCAACAAGGCCATCCTGTGCTACATATGCAGCTGGAGCCATGTATACTCTTTATGTGGTGGTTTATTTTTATGTGTATGAGTGTTTTGTCTGCAGGTATGTCTGTGTATCACATGTGTGCCTGATGCTCGAAGAAGCCAGAAGAGGGCATTGGATCCCCGGATCTGGAGTCACAGACAGCTGTGAGCCACTATGTGGATGCAGAGAACTGAACCCTGTCCTCTGGAAGAGCACCCTTAGTGCTCTCGATCGCTGAGCCATGCCTCCAGCCCCTTCCTGAACATTCTTCCAGCCTTGAACCCTTTAGGTTGTTCTGACAAGATATTGAGCACTGGATAATTCATTAACCACAGAACTTTGTTTCTCATAATTCCGGAACTAGGAATCCAAGAAGGTGCCAATGGATTAGGTGCCTGGGGAGGCCTGCCTGCGGTTTGATTCAGGACAGCACCTTATTGTCAGGTCCAGTACAGAGGAGCACTGTGTTCTCAGGTGACAGAAGGGTAGGATTGGATGCTCAGTCCCCTTCTCAAGCCATCTTATACGTTTCCTAATTTCTTCTCGAAGGTTCTACCCTTGTGACTTACCTCATAAAGACCTTAACTTTTTTCCAAAAATAATTTATTTTTATTTATATGTAACTATGTCTGCATATGGGTGTGTGAATGTGAATGCAGGTGCCTATAGAGGCCACAGGCATCATATGCCCTGGACCTGGTGTTAGAGGCAATTGTGAACCACTCAGCGTGGGGTACTGGGAATGAAATTTGGGTCCTATTGAAAAGTAGTGAGTGCTCTCAACTGCTGAGCCACTTCTCCAGCCTAAAATGCCACCTCTTAACACCATCACACTGGACTTAGAGGACTTATTTTGGTCACAGTTCTCTTTTGAATTCTATCTGTTATTGGGTCACTTTTCTGCCTCTCTCTAACTGCCTCTTATAGATGCATAGTAGGTCCTTAATATGTGTCAAATGGACAGAGATGAGGACATATTGCTACAAAGACTCTTCCTTTGTTTCTTTATATTTCTGCCCCGATTTGGGGTCTTTAAGCTCTGTTATTTCTACAAAGGCCAGACAGCCTCATGAAAAGTTTCCACATAGGAGTCAAGATTGAGTATGTCTTTCCCCTTTGACAGAAGGCCAGGGGGAAGGCCATTAAAGCACCATGGTATGTACAGGTCAGGTGGAGAACTGTGAACCTCCACTGTGACACTTCCAAGTGGAGTGGTCATGAGTGGGAGTGGCTCCTTGACCAGCAGAGGCAGCAGCCCTTACTACAAGCTTTCTTTCTCCAGGGTACAAACAGTAAAGCCAGACAGCCCGGGTTCGAGACCCAGCTCTGCTACTTAGCATCTGTGCATCTATAGATGAGGTGTGGAGCTGGGCGGTTCTTTTTCATGAAACTCTTACACGATAATTCTCTCTGTGTGATGAGACCAAGTAAGCACTCAACAAAAATGGAAGGCTTAGAAGGCCAAGCATTCATGCAGTATTTGTGATGCTCTGGGTTCACCTCTCAGCCCCACAAAAATAAAGAGGGGAGTGAGTCAAGAAGCTCTTTATCCCCATCAAGAGTGAGAAATTCACTCCCACTAATGTCCCACCCATTGCCACCACTGCAGTTTCTGGTCAGAGTTGACCTATTTTTCCATGGGAAGAAAGCCCAGATGGTTATTCTAATTTCACTGCTTGGGACTCAGAGCAGAGCAAAGTTTTATATTTATTTACGGTGCAGTTGTTGAGCACACATGCTATACATGACACTCATGCTCCCCTCAGTGTTGTGGGGCAACTCTGTAACTCTGCTCAAATTCTACAGCTTCCCAATGGTCCTTCCTTCAAACTCAAGACCCTCCCCTTCTGCCCTGCTCCAGTGGTTTTGTGATACTGAACCACGGTCCTCATTGCTTTGTACACCTATTTTCTTTCTAAAACAGGAGAGCCTGGGTGCTCTTTGGGCCCCCTTGATAGCACAGATGTTTACAGTGAGAATATTTCTACCGGCTTGTCCTAAGGTTCCCTGGCTTCTGGAATGGCTCTAGCTCTCTGTCTCCTGGGGAAGGGTTGGGGCAGCCATGGGGCCTAAAATAGATGTTCCAACAAGAGACCTCAATCTCACGGCTAAGCTTCTGCTCCAGCTCCGCCCAAAGCTGCAGAAAAACAACCATTCTAGCTCGGTTAACGTCCACTAGGCCTAACCGAAACTCTTGCACTGGGCCTCGTCAGCTTCCTGAACAGCAAGAGGGGCTGAGCACTTTGGAGAGGGGGACATAATAGGTGGCTCTTAAGCAGGGCTGGCTGGCTGTCTGTTCTCCCTGCAGGCCATTGTTGACGGCCACTGATCTCCCACACAGAATCTCATTAGGTCACCCAAGTCCAACTAACTTCTGTGGCTTGCAGCTCAACAAGTCAGTCTGTAAGGATTTTCCCGCCTTCATACCCCAAATCCTTACAGTTTGAGTTACGACCACTTAATAGTGAAGAAATTCTTACTCATTTCCCTGCTTGGACCTAGACTGGGGTTCTTCATTCAGTTCCTTGCGCTGTTATAATGGTTCATCAGCCTCATAGAAACAAGGAAGCCAACAAAGGTTGGTTTGGGGTTGAGGCACAGGAACCAGCACTGGACTTGAATCACCTGGAGGCAGAATACCCGAATTCTCTATTCTGGTTCATCTCTGTGTTGTGTATATGACTTAGAGAAGATTATTTTTCTTCTCGGCATCTGCTTCCTCATCTGGAGAAATAGGAGGCGATAGTCTATCAACCTCACTGGGGAAATATGAGGCTCACGTTAGAATGGATCTGTGGTAACACTTTCAAGCTGCACTGTGGTATATAAATACCCATTAGATGGTAAGATGCCTTTCTGCCTCTTCTAGGTGTCTGGCTTCCACTGTTCCTCTCCACTCTCTGAAGTGTCCTTCCTTTTGCCAGATCCTTACCCTTCTTCCCTGGCCCTTAAATGTGTGCTCAGAGCTTCACTGTCCACCTCCAACACTCTTCCCAACTAACCTCCTCATACAAATGGTGTTCAACCATATGCCTTCATTATGTTCATCCCTACATTCTTATCTGTAGGCTCTTGGTACCATTCTTCACCTGTCGTCTTCCTTTATGGTCTCAGCAAGTGAGCCATCCTTTTGGCTGTAATGATCTCAGAGAGCACCACTTCCTGGTCTTCCTAACCTTGTCCAATCTAACTCCCTTTGACTGTGGGCTGAACCTAGAAAGGTTAACTAATGGTAAGATGGACAGGCAGGCACTTCTAAGATTACACTGTAAGACAAGGATACTCATCTTTCTCAAATTCTCTCTCTTGCTTGCTTAGAGGAAGCTTGTTGCCATGTTGTGAGCTACCCTCTGGAGAGTTCCACATGGCAAGGCACTGAGGGCTGCCAAAAGCCAGCAGGACACTGAGACTCTCCATCCAATAACCAGCAGGCACCAGGACACTCCTGCCAGCAGTCACATGACAGCGCTTGGAAGTGAAGTCGCTCAGTTGAGCTCCACAGTGACTGCAGCCTGGTTGACAATTCAACCCCAGCTTGAAAGGGAACTTAAGACAGAGGATCAAGTCAAACCATACCAAGATTTTTGACCCAGTGATTATGAAATAAACTTTGTTTTGTTCTTTAAGTAGTAGGCATTGAACGCAGAGCCTTGTGTATACTAGCCAAGCACTCCACCACTCAACTATATCCACATTCTCCTTTTTGGAGACAGAATTTCACTGTGCAGCCCTAGCTGGCCTAGAACTCCTTATGTAGACCAAGTTGGTTTTTGAACTCACAGAGATCTACCTGCCTCTTTGTCCAGAGTGCTGGGATCTAAGGCATGTAACACCATGCACAGCTCTCCTTTCACCTCTAAAAGTTTTGTTTTTATTTCATTTTGTATGTATATATGTACATGAGTCCAGTAACCTCTGTAGGAGCACCTGGAGTTAGAGTCAACAGTGGCTGTGAGTCACTGACATAAATGCTAAGGAACCAAACTTGGGTCTTTGAAAGAGCAGTAAGTACTCTGATTTACTGAACCGTCTCTCCAATGTCCCTCTATTACACTTTTTATTTTGAGATGTGGTAATACTAATTTAACAAAGTTGGTCTTGAATTCTCCTATACCTTAGGTAGGCCTTGAACTTTCAATCCTCTTGCCTCAGCCTCCTAAGTGATAGGAACATAGGTATGTATCAAACCATGCCTGGTAGGGGCTGGAAAGACAACTCAGTGGTTAAGAGCACTGATTGATTTTCCAGGAGACCCAGGTTCAATTCCCAGCACACCCATGGCTGCTCACAACTGTCCAAAACTCTAGTTCCAGGCGATTCAAAGCCCTCTTCTGGTCTTTAGGGTTACTAAGTAATCACATGGTACACAGATGCATGCCAGCAAAATGCCAATAAAAATAAAATAGCAACAAACCATGCCTTATACCAATCATGTGCCATCTGTATGACTAGCACCACAAAGCCTTGCATTACAAACTGTAGAAATACAAGCACAGCATTCAGAAAGTCAAACAGCTGAAGTGATCTCAATAGGGCATAGGTACACAAACTGGAACACATTTACACTATGGACTGCTATAGAGTTAAATTGAAATAGATGTTTCAGCATGCTAAATCTTAAAACATAATTTTGAGTAAAAAGAGCACATTGCAAAATGATATGGACAGGATATATCAAGTTCAAATACTCATAAAGCCATGTTTGACATTGTTTATAGATGGAATGCACTGTAAAAATATATTCTCACTTCAGGTATACATATGGCAAAATTTGAACTATACAGAATGGCATGGCCTCTGCAGACATTTTGAAGTAGTCCATGAAAAATTACACACACACACACACACACACACACACACACACACACACACACACACATATATATATATATATATATATAGAGAGAGAGAGAGAATCTTGCCCAGGTCTCATATTATCTGTGGTGTTTTGAATGAGAATGGCTCCCATAGGCTCATATGTTTAAATACTTGGTACCTATTGGTGGAACTGTTTGGGACTGATTAAATGATGTGACTTTGTTGGAAGGGATATGCCACTGGGAGTGGGTTTTGATGTTTCAAAAGTCTTGTGTCATTCCTAGGGTCCTCTTTGCCTCTTGCTTGTGGATTACAACTGTTCAATTGTTCCTGCTACCATGCCTTTTGCTCTACCATACTGGACTCTAACTCTCTGAAGCCATGTGTTAAATTAAACAACTTCTTTTATAAGTTGTTTTGGTCATGTGTTTTATAAGAACAAAAGAAAAGTATTTAAGGTGACCATTGCTATGAAGAACCTGACCATGTTTGTTATTGTTGTTGTTGTTTTGTTTTGTTAGAGGAATATGGAGCCCTTTGGACTACAAATATGGTTGAATGTTGTAAGCAGAGTTTGATGGGCCATCTTAGTAGGAGCTTGGAAGACAGTAGTTCTGAGAGCTATGTGCAATGTGAAGGCCTTACTCAAAGGGTTTCAGAGGCAAACAATCTTAGCAACTGGGCTAGAGACCATTCTTGTGGTATTTTGGCAAAGACTGTAACTGCCTTTGTCCTAAGAATTTGTCTGGAGCTAAATTAAAAGGTAATGGACTGAGTGTGTTGGCAAAGGAGATTTCAGGACACATGGGTTTATAATGAAAAAAGAAACGCGTGGGGCAGAAATAAATTAAAATGTACAGTTTGAGGAGAAAAAGCACCAGGAAATTTAATACTGGCACCAAGGCTTTTGCTGAAAGAGATAAGGAGACTAAAGCAAGGTGTGACCTTGGGGTAAGACCTCATTCACGTAGGCTTCCAACTTGTAAAAGGAAAAGGCCTAAGGAATTTTCTCTTCCTAGAAAGGAAAAACAAATCAAAGCTGCTGCAAATGTGAGTCAAGGGGGCCAAGTCAGCAGCCAAACTTGACACTGTTATTCACGTGGGGTTAGCTTCAGAGTCATGAAGGATACATGAGTAAAATGGTTGTGGAAGCTTCCTTTATGGTTAAGGACAGTCATTGAGGCCAGACCTCTGGTAGGAAAGTCTCTTCATGGAAGCCCTGAGAGGCCATTCCATTAAATTGTAAAGGTGAAGCCTGAATTGCATTGAATAATCTCAAGATGATAGAATTGACAAAGCTATGGAATATCTCCCAAGAAGAGCAGCACACAGAGAGTGGAACCAGCCCAAAACAAAGAAGTGTGCTGAGGCAACGAAGTCAGAAGGGTGGAGCCATCTAAGCTCTCTAACATCAGACATGGAATGACAATATTTAGAGTCTTTCTTTCTTTCTGGGTTTTGGCCTAGCTTTTGGTCCAGTATTTCCTTAGTATCCCCTGATCCCTTCCTTTTGGGATGGTAATGTATATTCTGTTCCATTGTATGTCGAAAGTATGTAATTTGCTTTTTGATTTTACAGGGGGTTACGATGAAGAGACTGCCTTGAGTCTCAGAAGAGACTTCAGACTTCAGACTTTTAAACAGTGCTGAGACTGTGATAGACTATGAGGACTTTTGAAGTTCAACTGAAAGCATTTCTGCATTATGATATGGCTACGTGCCTATGGGAGCAAGGGAGTGGAATTTGGTGATTTGAATGATAATGGATCCCATAGGCTAATATGCATGAATACTTGGTCTCCAGTTGGTGGAACTGTTTGGGAAGGATTAGGAGGTGTGGTCTTCTTGGAGGTGTACCACTGGGGGTGAGCTTTAAGGCTTCAAAGGACTCTCACCATGCCCAGTGTTTCCCTCTTTCAAGATGTGAGCTCTTAGCTGTTACTGCTGCCATGCATTTACTGTACAATCATGGACTCCAACTCTCTGAAACTAAGCCCCAATAAACATTTTTCTCTTATCGTTGTCTTGGCTGTGGTGTTTTTATCACAGTAGCTAGACACACATCATCCCTGCTGTGGACCAAGACAATAGCAACTTTTACCCAGAGTGTTATAAAAGGCTTGAGATTAGTCTCCTTGCCTCTAGCCCTCCTATTTATTCATTGATTAGTCATGGCCAGGCCTCTACCCAGAATCCCTTGCTACCTTCCATCTTCCTTGGTGTGGTGACAAATGACCCTCCCAGATGTAGTCTCAGTGCTTCCTAGCCAGACCTCCTGTTGCCATTCTCGCCACTCCAAACATATCAGCTTGTTGGTTAGTCCCCGTTCACTCAGCACAGTCCCACCTCACAGCCTTTGTGCTTGCTACTCCCTTGGTCCAGAACGTTCTTCTCTCAGATTATGATTTGGCCGTCTTTTATATCCTTCAGTATTTACTTTATTATCTCCATAAGACACCACAATTTTTAAAATTACAAATGCTCCTTGAACCAGTCCTCTTTCTTCCTCTTTTTTCATCCATATCACTATTACATCATATATGTTTTAATTCTTTGTTGATTGCCTTCTTCCTCACATGAAACTGTAAACTCTAAGACAGTGGTTCTCAACCTTCTTAATGCTGTGACCCTTTAATACAGTTCCTCATGCTGTGGTGACCCCACCAACCATAACATTATTTCATTGCTACTTTATAACTGTAATTTTGCTACCCATATGAATTGTAATGTAAATATATGATATGCAGGATATCTGATATGTGACCCTTATGAAACCCACAGGTCGAAAATCAATTCTCTAAGATGATTGGATTTTTGTCCGTTATGTTCCCGGAGGGGCCTGTGCAGCAGGTAGGGGTATGGAGAGCCTCCATCCAGGACACATTGCTTTTTGGTCATGGAAATTTTCCTGGATGTGGCTTTGTTTCCACATTTACAGCAAAAGCAGCACCTGACTGTGCCATTCCTGAAGGCTTCCCTGAACAGTAGATCAGATAAGAGTATCGCTATGAGAGTGTGTGAAGACCTTTGTGGGTGTGAGTAGGATTGGGAATGGAAGGCAGGGTTTGACTGTGGTGCTAACTGAGCTCCTGCTCTGGAGGGAAAGGTTGAGCCTTCTGGATGGGTAAGGGTAAGGCCAAGGCTCATTGGCCTGGTTAGTGCTATAGATTCCATCTTTGCATCCAGCAGTATGGCTGGCACTAGGATCCACTGACATCCTCCTGGTGTCCCTGGAGGAGCCAGAGAACTGGTGACGAGTAGGCCAAGCATCTCTGAGGACGTGGGGGCCAAGCCTCTGGCATTTCCCCTCATGAGCCAAAGGAATGCCGGAGAAGCCCCAAGAACAATGGGGAACTGACAGCCTCTCAGAGGATCTGTGACGTGGGCCCTAAAGGGGGAATGCACAGCTGCTGGCCAGAACTCGGGAGGGGAGAGGAGTTGGCAGGGTTACAGAGAGGCTGAGGAATCCTTGAAGGAGGAAGGCGGAAGCAGCTGGGATGACACCGATAGGCATTTCCCGCCTCAGGATGCCCTCCCGCTTTCTTCACTTCCACTGCAGCTGCAAAAGCAAAAAACTGCAACTTCCATCCGGCCCCCAAAGTCCATTCTAGAGTTCATGAGTTGTAGGGCCCCAGTGAGCCACCTTCACTCTTGCCACCCCACCCAATCCCAGAGGAAAGCAGACAAATTGCTCACCCCACAGCAGAGTGCCTTCTTGGCCTAGAGGAAAGTGTTTGTCTATGTAGCCCCTCTCCACCTTTGCCAAAGGATAGAAGGGCATTGGGCCTGGAAGGGCAGCTTGCACCTTCTTGTCTCTCACTGAGGGTGCACCTACCCACCAAGTGATATTATTTGTTTCTCAGCATCCATCTTTTCTAGGGGAGCTTTGTAGAGCAATGTTTCGTCTCAGGCAGCTCAAAGCCTTTCTCTTTAAAGGCCCTCTTTTATTTCTCACCTTAGTTCCCCATTTCTGGACTCTACAATATTTATTTTTGCATTCTAGCACATACTAAGCATGCACTTTGGCATGCTTTGGGGCATGATAATTCACCCCCATCAATTTGCAATCACTGGGGCTATATCTGTCAGCCAACCTTAAGGGTATTCAAGGTTTCAGCTCGGAGAGGATAAGGTAGAGTCAAAGTAATTCATAGTGTTGCAGATGTAGACCCTTCTCCTGTCCTACTGAAGAGGGGTCGATGGTGGGAGAACAACTTCACTCTTGGAATAATTCCAACTGCACCCTGGCAATGAATATCATCATGATGCAACATTACATGCAATGCCAAACCATTTCTTTGCAAATTTCTTTCTTTTTTTTTTTTTTTCAGGCTGAGGACCCCGAACCCAGGGCCTTTGCGCTGCTAGCAAAGCGCTCTACCACAAAACCAAATCCCCAACCCCCCAAATTTCAATACTTTATTATGGCATCCTTTACCACTGTCTTGACTCTGCTGTCCTGAAAGGGGTTCCTCCCTGTCATCAACTTTTCATTATTAGAACAATTACCTGAGGTAATGAACTTGTAAAGAGGTCTGTTCTGTTCTCGTGCTTTCAGTCCATAACCAATTGGCACCATTATTTTGAGTCCGTGGCAAGGTAGCACATCAGAGAGGGAGCATGTGGTGAAGAAAATTGTTCACCTCATCACTCAAAAGTGAGAGAAAGCAAGAAGATGACACTGGAGTCCCAGAAGCTCCTTCAAGAGTTGTTCCCTGTGCTGGTTGGCACAGTAGCAATTGTGACCTTGACAGAGGTGGGACACATCTAAGTAATTATTAGCAAAACACACCTTTGAGTGTGTTCATTAGGTTCTTTCTAGAGAGGATTAACTAAGGAGATGTTCTTGTTTCATTCTGTTGTTGTGATAAAGCAGTCTGGCCAAAACCAACTTAAGGGAGGAAAGGGCTTATTTGACTTACATTTCCAGGTCACAGTCCATTACTGAAGGAAGTCTGGGCAGGAACTCAAGTAGGAACTAGAACAGATATCACGGAGTAATTCTGCCTACAGGCTTGCTCCCTGGCTTGCACAGTTAGCATTCTTAAACATCCTGGGACCAGTTGCCTGTGGATGGTGCTACCATAGTAGGCTGGTCCTTCCCGCATCAATTAGCAATCAAAACAATGTCCCCCAAAGACGTGATTACATGCTAATATAAACTGTGCAGCCTGTCAATTAAGGATCCCTCTTTCTGGATGACTCTAAGTTGTGTCAAGTTGACAATGAAAGCTAACTAGCACAGGGAGAAGTCTTATTCTGTGTTGAAAGCACCACAGGCTGCAGCCAGGATGGGAGAGAAGGGGAGAGAGGAGAGAGCCAACAGAACAGTTGCATTCTCTCTGCTTCTTGGCTGCCACAAAGCCAAGAAGTTCCTCTGCCACATGCTCTTTCCATCATGTTGTTCTGCCTGAATGGGCGGGGCCAAGAAACCATGAGACTCCCAAAAATCTTTTCTCCTGTAAGTTCTCTGGTTAAGCATTTTGTTATAGCGACACTAAGTCTGCTTAATATAGCTCCCAGTGACCCAACGTCCTTCTGCTAGGCCCTACCTTTTAAAGGTTTCACTGCTTCACGACAATGCAATATTGGGTACCAAGTCTTTAAGACATGGACCTTTCAGGAACACACAAGAATGATCATACAGCAGGAGGTCCTCCCGTAGATGCTTGAACCCAGTTGGCATAGTAATGACCACAGGTGTACCAGGCAATAGGTGCAACAACAGTTATCCATAGAGCATCAGGGAGCAGCCTGCTCACCACCCTGTCAAACAGCTGGGTCAGCTATAGAGTAGCCTCAACGCTGGAAGGCCAAGAGTAAGGACACGCTTCTGGAGAAACAGACACCTTGGAGTCCTTCAGAATGAGACCTGCCGCCACAGTCTATTTTGTTACTGTAACAGAATACCACAGACTGGATCATTTAAAAAGGAGAAAAAAACCCTTTTTTCCCTCATTGTTCTGGAGACCGGGATGTTCCAAGGCATGTTGACAGCATCTGGCTTCAGTGCTGTGTGGATGATTTCCCAGGAGGGCAAGTGACAATGTGCAAAATAACCACACTGTTTTAAAAAAAAAAGCAACAACCCTCCAATAAGAATGAACATACTCTTGTCAGAACAAACCCACTCCTTAATCCATTCATGCATGCTGTACCTGCCAGGAAGCCTCTCTTCTCAACACTTCTGCACTGGGAATTAATGTTCCAACACATGGAATTTCAAACCATAGCCGAGGAAAAGGTGCTTAGAAATCAATTAAACTTGTGCTGTGTAGAACAAGTACTATTAGCCACATCTGGCAACAGAGCGTTTGGAATTGGGCTATTGCAAAAGATGTTCTCAAAGAGTAAAATATACACCAGAAGTAGAAGCATTTGCCTGAGGAAAATAACATGAAATGCCACATTAATAGTCTGTGTATTGATAATACATTAAAATTATGGCATATTAATATTTTGTACATAATCAATTACATAAAATAGACAGCCAAATATATAAAATTATAGGGGCAGGGGCTTAGTAGTTAAGGAGACTTGCTGCTTTTCCAGAGGACCTGAATTTAGTTCCCAGCAACCATGTCTGGTAGTTCATGACTGGCCATAACTCCAGTTCCAGGGGATTCAACTCTCTGTTCTGGACTCCACAGTGCGCGCACACACACACGAAAAATAAAAATTTAAAACATTCACAAAGGGACAGAAGGAGCTCTTTGGAGTGGAACAATGCATTCACTCTCTGATTATGATGATGGTTTCACAGATGCTAACATATATATCAAACTGAACACTTTCAATATATGTACTTCATTATAAGCCAACTGTATAGCAATGATGCTGTGAAAAAGATCCTCAGTACCTTTGCCATACTGCACTAGAGGCTGAAAGGAGTAATTTTACCTCTTTTTTTTTTCTAGTAAGACTACTAGGACATTTTGAATTACACATGTGACTTACACTGCATTTCTATTAATCATGGCTAACCTAGATGTTCTGGTTCATTTTACAGATTATAAAACTAAGAAAGAAGGCACCTCTTCATGCAGTGAGATGAAGAAAATGTTTTCCCTAACAGCTAGCATCAGCATCCACAGAAGCGGAAATATGTTGCCAAAAGCTTGAAGTCTTCTTTTCAGGGTGGAAAAGGGATGCCTGCTCTGTCATCACACCTGGAATACATACCAAGACCCTAGGAGACAAGAAAAGACTTTGAAATGATGTTAGATAGCTTGAAGGAAAACAACGGGGAGCAGTGAAGAAAGGGAGTCAGAAGACCCAGAGAGATGGAAGAAGTCTGGGTACCTCTACCAAAGATCTCCAGGAAGGTCTTACTTTCTCATTGTGTTCTTGTGAAGAACTGAGGGAAGGCCAAGGTTTCAAACCTCCATCAATACTGTAGGTACAGAGACCATGGCCCCAAAGCACAGGAACTGAGGTGAGGGTGGGGCAAAGAAGACCACAGGATATGCTTTCCCTATTACTTTTCCACCCCATGAAACTGATAAATAGATCTTGGCCCTGACCTGGCACAGAGGTGAAGAAGGCTAGAGATAAGGCCATTTAGGTCTCACGGAGTATGGGGGCCTGGAGAAAACTCAAGAATCCAGTTGGGTGATTAGCAAGGCAAAGGCAAAGAACAAAGAGACTCTAGGTTTGATTATCACCTCCCATCCCTTGATTTAACAATTG
Organism: Rattus rattus; assembly: GCF_011064425.1. Taxonomy (NCBI): domain Eukaryota; kingdom Metazoa; phylum Chordata; class Mammalia; order Rodentia; family Muridae; genus Rattus; species Rattus rattus. The sequence continues at coordinate 110,407,132 of NC_046172.1, forward strand.
GATAAGAATAAACAGGGATTAAGGAAACATCTATGGCATGCAAAGACAATTTCTATCCCCACTCACCATGTTAGGTGTTGCAAACAAGCAAACGAAAAAACAAGCAAACAACAAATCATGTACAGTCACTTGAAGCCCATAGAGAAGTCATTTCGACAAGAGATAGCACAATGAACAGAAATCCGACAGCAGGATAGTTGGAGGACACAGGGACTCTGGGGAGCACTGAGAAAATAGCTCAGCAGAGTGGTAGAGCCCAAGACCAGCTTCACTGGATAATTGGCCTGACTGAGGGGATCTCTGGGTATGTCTAGACTCCTCAGGGAGAGGGGAAGGGGAAGGCAAGTACATGGCATCTGGGGTGCCAAATTACACCCAGGGACTGAGTGAGTTTTTGAGGATACCCGCATTTTCTGGGAAGATGTGTGCAAAATCTTGAGCTGAGTAGGCAGAAAGCTGCCTACACTGGCTCAGGGTATCTAATGGTGGCCAACAGGGCACAATGTGATGGAGGCCACTGAAATGTAGATCGCCACAACTTGATAGGGATGAGTCAAGTCTAGCTTGTGGTGTCTTCCTGAACATACATAAGTACTGAGTGAATGTGTGTTTCTTGTTGACCTTCACATGACCATGTCATGGACCCTCCAGTGCCTCAGACCCATTGTAATAGTAAAACCTTCCCTGGGTCAGGCTCAGGGAAATGGTAAATCCTTCTTCTGGTCCAAATACCAATGTTAGGAACAACTGACCTTTAGCTAAGATCAGGGCATGTAGAAACTCTCAGCCCCAGCTTCCTTCTCCAGGATGACTGCAACCTGAAACTGTTTCCATACAAAGACCTCCTTCCAAGATCAGCTAACCTGTCTCTTCCATGATCAGCTAAACACTATAAACCCACCACATTCTCTGTTCAGATGTATAAATTACATGTGCTGAGTTTTCAGGACTACTTCTTGTAATATGTCTCCATTGGCGTGCATGGCCCACCTGGTCCTAGCTCTCCTGAACATGTGTCTGTCCTTTCTTCATTTCTTCATAGTTAGAAGAAGCCCAAATCCATGTAGCTGTGGCACATTCTTGTAGGTCCTGTCCTTTAATCTCCCCTTTTCACTCCCATTAGATTCTTCACCAAAGACCCATTGAACATTTATTAGATGTAGGCCCTGGGAAAGTTATGGGGGAGGTTGGATGTTCCCTAGTCCTCAGGTCACTGATCCATTGACACCCACTGTTATGATACCATGTCACTAGCTCCCGAGGAAAGAGCCAGTTAAAAAATTGGGGGAGGACATTTCCCTTGGGGTGGGTCAGGAAGACTGCATAAAGGACCTAGCATTTGATTTGGGCCTCAAATGAAGGCACGTATTGCATGTTCTTAATACTTTATGAAGGTGCTGTCTATATATCAGATTTCCTTTTTAAAAGAACATTAGATTAATTTATTTTATTGTATATGGGTGATTTGCTTGCCTATCTGGCATTAGATGTACCATGTGTGTGGCTGGTACCCATGGATGTTAAAAGAAGACATTGTGTTAGCAGAACTAGAATTACAGATGGTGGTAAGCCACGGAATGGTCTGGAAACTAAATGCAGGACCTCTGCAAGAGCCACAAGTGCTCTTAACCACTGAGCCATCTCTCCAGCCCCATGCTGTCTTTTTCTATGGGCACTATGAATAATGAGTAATCTAGGCTTACCACAATCCTATGAAGTAAGTGCCCTTCTGCTCTCCATTGAACAGGTATAGAAATAGAAGCTTCTGGAGGCTCCCAAGTCACTCAAGGCTACACAGCTGGTTAGGGATGGAGCCCAGGAGAAATTTAGCAGATCCCATGCCATAGCTACTACTCAGACTACCTCTGGGATGGGCAGAAATAGGATGAAGGTGAGAGGTGCAAGCTAGGACTTGAATAAGCAGAGTCAGGGAGGGATCCAAGAATACCTGGCATCTCATGGAAAGCAGTGGTACCTGTAGGTGGTACCTGTAGGGGAAATCGTCTAAGAGCAGGTAGAAAAAAAGTAGTTTCAAGCTAGATCTTCAGGTGCCCAAGGTCAAAGAGTGTCATAATGCTTTGAAGGACTCACTAGCAACAACATTCATTCACCTTTGGTTTGAATCAAACAAGACAGCCACCTCCCTTACCTTACCCAGATGCAGCTCATTTCCCAAAGGGCCTCCTAAGCCCCACCGACTATCTACTAAGCTCCAAGGCCAATGTTCATTTGAGGACAAGAATGGAAAATCCATCATACTCCAGGCAGGAAATTCCACAGTGAAGGCCCTTGAGCTTCATCCCTGCAGCAGGAGCCACCCCCATGCAAGACAGGTCTGTTCCTGTTTTGTTTGTTTGAGGACTGGATGTTGTTATTCCCTGCTTCTCCTGTGTTTATGTCAGGGAATGTTTACCATCAGAAAACAAAGTCCAGGCCAGGGTTGGGCCACTTCGGCCCACTGTGGAGCCCTTCACTCTGGCATTTCCGGGCTTGCTCCCTCCTGATGAATTTCTCAATTGAACAACATCAAAGATCTTCTCTTCTAGCCTTTCTCTCATCTTCAAGGGACTGTAGTGCTGAGAGGAAGCCATTTGATTCTTGTAGCAAGGTAACATTAGGCTTGACGTCCCTGCCTGACTCCATCCTGAATGAGAAATAGAATAGTCTTGCCCACGATACCGAGTAAGCAGCAACATAGACTGCCAGGCATGCTCGCTCAGGCCTCTCCTAGGGTGCGCCCTGGAAGAGCACTAAATTGGATCTCAGAACTGGCCTGCAAGACTGGAGCAGCAAGACCACCGGCCTCCAGTAGGGGCATCTTCATTTTGCAGATGAAATGATGGTGGTGGGAGTGGTCTAAAGATGGGAGAGAGTGGAGGAGTGGTGCTGGAGATCAAGTCTAGCAAAAGAACAGATGGAGAATTAGGGAACAAGGACTACACACAGGGTCTCGGCCATCTTGCCAAAAGTCCCTCCATATCTTTTCTTTGTCTCCTCAGGCCTCTGTCTTGGGGATTTGACCTCTGGCCCAGGCCAAACTATCCTCCCCTTTCCTCTTCATCAGCAACAGGCTCCTGCTACCATCTGATGCAGCTAAATCCATCTCCTTCACAGTTCAATGTAAGTCTCTTTATCTGCTAAAGCTCTTACTGCGTTCCCCTCCCCATGGGCTGCATTGGTTTTGCAAATATTCCCAGATAGCTCAGAGGTTTCCCGACACTCTCCTATGTGAGTGAACGCAGTCCATTAGAGTACAGACTTCCCTCTTTTCTCCTCTCCCACTTTTCCTTCCATTCAGTAAGTGACACCCTGTAAGCCAATGAGATACTGATATAATCTAGCAGGTTCCTCATTGACATGGAAATCAACTGACCACTTTGGCTAGTAGTGATTGAGGAAGGGACAGTGAGGAACGGAATTCGAGAGATAATAGAAGGAGGGCCGGAGCTAGCTCAGTTGGTAGAGTACTTTCTTAGCATCCACAAAGCCCTGCGTTGGATATCTATCACATTATTAACTGGGCATGGCAGTATATGTCTGTAGCCCCAGCACAGAAGATAAGAAGCCTGGAGTTTAAGGCCATCCTTCTACACCGTGAGTTCAAGGCCACCCTGGACTACATAAGACTTTCTGTTTAGAAATAAGTAAGTAAATAAACAAATAAGAGTAAATGCTGTTCAGAGGGCAAAATGGACTTACACAAAAGATCAGACACCAAGAATATGGTTAGGTTGATGTTTTAGTGCAGTTTTATCTGATGCTGGAGTCAGAATCAACTTATAGTGTTGACTAGTGAAAGACCGTGATTCTCTGACAATGACTTCAATTAGCATTGCCCTGAAAACAAAAGACATTATAAATCTTTCAAATAGAAGACGCTGAGATATATAACCCCTTACACATGCACACACATACACTGAGCATTGGCGATAACCCCTTTAAATGCTACAGATCTTAATGACTGCAGTTTAGAGGCTGATGGGGGACGCCTATGCCAGGGCTGTTTTCACACTGAAGATACAAACCAGTAAACTGAAGGCAGGCTGAATGCTTAAAGGTATTTGTCTTTTGGCTCTCGGCCTGTCTCTTCCGTGATAGGGAATGAGGGTCCTTCAACTTGGTGACACCTCCTAAAGCTCAGGGTGAAGTTTGCCTTTGAAGCACAGCCTCGTGTCTTACCAGCCCACCAAAAAAAGTCCACAAAGGAAAAAAAGATTCTCCCTGGGCCATGCCAGGCCACTGTGAAAGGCCTTGTGTATACAAAAGTATGGAGCCTGGCTCCTGGTGGCAGCCCTGCACCTTCTCATCTTTGTTCAGGAAGTCACTTCCTTGGTAACACCTTCCCTGACCACCATATTTAAAATGGCTCCCAGTCCAAGTCTCCTATGTTTTATTTTTCTCCGGTGTTGTTTATCACCCAGAGACATTTCTGCATGTTCATTTTCTTCGTCTTCTGCCCCTCTACTGCACCATGCACACCCCTGGAGTATAGGACTCTAGGCTGTTGCTTTCACGGCTAGAATCTCAGGAGCAAGTACTGTACCAGGCGCACAGCTCGCCCTCAGGGAGGAGTTGCTGTATGGGTGAGGTCACGGCTTCAGCTGTTTATGAGCTGTGCATGATGCTGTTCACACTGTAACAGTCCTTGGCTATTCTTCAGGGGAGGTGTGGGGTTTAGGAGCAGCCTCTATAGAGTCCACTAAGCTGGCCAGTGTGAGATCCCTGACTTCAAGTCAAGACGGTCTTGCGTGCAGGACTTCCCTGCTGAGATCTATGTGCTTAGAGAAGGGCTGGCGTTCAAAAGTTTCATCAGGTATGAAACGGATGCAAAAAGGCCAGCAGTATCGGGGCCGTTGTTTGTTTAGCACAACTGTCAGCAGACAGGATCTAAAGTGCAGGAGGAGTTGATGTAGCACTTCCTAAGCAACCTGGCTCAACAATAACCACAACAGAGACAGGGGAATTCCCCAGGTTAGTGACTAATAATAGCTCATTTTACACTAGCCAGCTGTGTGACCTCGGGCAAGTTCTTTGACCTCTCTGAGCTTCAGTAGTCTCATCGGTGAAAAGTAAGCTTCTGGGACAAAGATGAATTAACAGAAGGAAGGTGTCTGGAACAATACATAGTTCATGGTAAATGGGCCATAAACAGCACTGTTTAGGTATTTACATTGTTTGTAGATCCATAGTGTCTGAGAGGGATCATAATCCCATATGGCTAGTACAAAATACGTAAGGTGAGGGAGGAGACCGTGATGTTGTTGCAGATAGTCAGGTCACTGTGAGTTGACCTGAGACATCACTCATCTCACTATGAGGAGACCTGAACGATGACAATGACCCAGCCCTCGAAGACCTGGGGGAAGAACTTTCCAGGCACAGGAAACAACGAGTGCGAAAGCCCAGAGGCATCAAAGGGCCTGTGGCTTTCCTGGAGTGGAGCAGAGGCCATTGCTCCTGGGTGGCTGAAGGGTCATCAGCTGGGAGCAGCAGGTATGAGCTGATCCCACAAGGCTTCATAAGTCACAGAAGGAAGGATGTATATGGGTCATGAGCACAAGGGTAGCCTCATAGTACTGAGGTCATCCCGTATAGCAACTTGTCATGACACATTGCACAATCATTCACGTTTCACATCCTGTCAGGAGAAAGATATGGCGCCCATCATCCATTTCCCCATCCGGGTTTTAGACATCTCAGAGCAGCAGAGTCTCCATCTCAGATTTTATCAGTTCAAACTTTGCACCCATTCACACAAAAACTCAGCTTCCGTTTTTTGTTTGTTCATCCTCGACCCCCACCCACCCCCTTAAAGTTCCGATCTCTAGTAGCCCAGGCCAGCCTTGAACTTGATTGCTATGTGGCTGAGGATGGATTTGAACTCCTGATCCTCTTGTCCCCCATCTCCTGAGTGCTGGGATTACAGGTATGTGCCTCCACATTTGGCCGAGGCTGGGCTTTGTGACAGTAAGCTTGCTATGCTCCCTCCCAAGGCACCCAAGAAAGCCAAGCTCCCGTGTTGAAAAGAGCAAGTTCTCTAGCATGTCTGAAAACACACTGGGCAGTTGGGCAGTTTACAAGGTAGGCAGTTTCCCCAGGCATGTCCTTGGCATTAGTGTCATATACTACTCCCATTGATGTGCAGAGGTGAACAATTCTAAGCCATGTTGGACAACCTGGCTGTTTTTTTTTTTGTGCAGGGATTACAGAGGATATGGGCAAGCACATTATCACCAGGATTTATTTACCCTTTGAAACTGCACTTGCTGCTTCTATATGTCCTCTTTCCTCTCTCTTCCTACTCTCTCTCTCTCTCTCTCTCTCTCTCTCTCTCTCTGATGCACTTCCTACCTGATATTTTAGAATTGTCCTTTGACCTTCAAAAACTCTCTACAAGACTCAGTCTAAGAGCACAGTATACAGTAAAGATTATATGTAACAAATATTCTTTTGTTACCCTATATACCCGAGCATTCCTTGTAGTTAAGTTTCGGCAACATATTAGCTCTGACTGAGAAAGAATCAGTGGAACTACTGTGGAATATTCTTGGTGTTGTGAATATGTCTGCGGTGAGAGGTACCTTTGGTGGCCTGAGCCAAGGTGCACCCCTGAGAAATGTGCCATGTAAGAGATCTGGTGTCAAAGGGGGTTTACTGAGAGAGAGGAGTGAGGGACCTAGGGAAGGGGTTGAGGCGGCGAGAGAGGCCATATAGATAGGCAGACAGGTGGGGCCAGAGAGCATGAGGGGCAGAAGAGCAGAGAGGGGGCAGGCAGGGAGAGGGGGAGGGAAGGGACAGAGAGAGACAGACAGACAGAGATATATGCGACACAGACACACAGACACTGACAACACTTTTACACACACACACAGAGAGAGAGAGAGAGAGAGACTGAGACAGACTGAGAGAGACAGAGAGAGAACACACCAGAAAAAGAGAGCGGTGGGGTGGTGCTCAGCTCCCTTTATTCACTGTGTCTACCTGGCACACGTGGCAGTGTGGCAGGTGGCTGAAGATAACATAGGCAAGTCCCTGAGAGCAGGCCACTGGAATCACTGCGCATCATCATCAAGGGTTACCGTGCTGCTGTGGGCTGGATTATATCTCCCAAAGGAGTTTTCATAGAGTGTCTGGATCTGGAGCAAAGAACGAAAGGCAAGTGAGCTTGGAAAGATGGGGTCCTGATGCAGAACCATTAACACTATTATCAGAGGGTATCTTTCTCTTTCTGGGGTGAGGATGCCACGAAAGACACCATTTGCATGACAGGAAGCTGACCCTGCCTAGACACAAAAGTTTCCAGTGGACTGACTTCCCAGGATTCAGACCAAAGGGATAGATGCCACATGGTTAGGAGGTGGTTTTTGGCTGTTTGTTGTGGCAGTCTGAGCTAGCACTCCCTGCTTCCCCAGGTCTTTCTGACTCTGGTTTGGAGTTCTTGGGAGGCCCCTGGTTTCAGATAATTTCCCTAGCTGTGGTTCAACCTTCGCTAGATTGTGTGAGGAAGAGAAAGCCTTTTCTGTACACCTTGATTTCAGGGCGTTTGTTATTGCAGCTTGACCTAGTGTATAGAGATGGCAGAGAAAAGGACACACCACACCACTTCTATCCAAACAAGAATAGAAGTAGGTTAAGTGGTACCCACAATTCTCCCTAGCTGGGGGAGGGGGAGGGGTGTGGGGGAAATTGCAAGTCCTGGGAATTAAGACTCGTAAACCTTGCTTCTTGGCTCCCTGGATGCAGCAAGCAGCGACTGTTTAAACTTCTCAAGGAATTCATCAACATTTCAAATATGAAAACAAGGGCAGAACTGGAGCTGGGGGGCCGGTGGGAGGTGGGCCTTGTTCCTTGAAGCCCATTCAGGCCTTACCACTTCTACTTAAGTGCCTTCATCTTCTAGGACCAAGCTCATTCTTCAAGTTAGAATTTTTTTCAGGGAGCAGAAGGACGGTCTACCCAGCTTCAGAGCTGCCCTCTTGGTCCCAAAGCAGGAAGCTGACTGACTGCATGCCTTGGCCCACAGTTAGGCCTCTGCTGCCCCGTGAGGAAGTCTGAATATCTATCAAGAATAGAAGGCCTATGCTGCTACTTGGACTTCCCTATGACTTCCCTGTCCTTGCTGGGATCTCTTGTGCCATGTCACGTGCATGACAATCTCTTTAGATCATTCATGGGAAGGGGGGAGGGTTTAAAATGGGAATCTTGTTCAATTTCATTTTTTGCGAAGACTTACCTATGAGAATATTCTTCCACCAGAAGATGTCTTCAAAAATCTTTTTTCTCCATTCAAAAGGGCTAAAAGCTCAAGTCCAAGCCCCCCCAAGGAAAGCTTTCTGTACTGCTCACTGACCTCTTAATAACACAAGTTATAACTGATGTCTACCAATGTACTATGTGTCATTAGTACACGGTGCTGGCTCATTTTGCTTCTACTCTGTCTACTCTGATCCTCCTAGTCCTAGAGGGAGGTGTGGTTGTCATCCCCACTTTGCACCCAGGGAAACATGTTCGGAGAAGGGAAGTGACTAATCTAGACGTGCACAGGTAGCATCTGCCCTAGCTAGAAAGCAAGCATTTCTGATTCCAGGCCTTGATACTACTCACTGCTCTCTACTGCTCCCAGAAGCTCAGCCACCTGTCAGAATCTGCCTTGAATTGCACTGAAACAAAACCAAAACTAGACAGATGGACTTTAAATTTTTGACATGCAAGGGAAACGCATCTGGTGAACTAACGCAACTTGCTCTCTTCATCCCAAGGTGTTTCTTACTTGCTAGTGGGTCCCTCCTAATCCTTTTGCTTCTCCCCTGGCAATTAGGTATGCTAAGCCTTATGATCTAACATGGCTGAGGTTAATAATGGTGCTCATTTGATCTCCAGTCTCCGCTATCGGAGCCAAGGCACAGCAAGTTGTTCAGTGGGCATTTACCGAACTGGGTGTGAGTGGGTCTTCTGGAGACCCTGGAACTGGCCAGCAGGCCTCATAGCTGAGGAAAAACCTCCAAAAAGATGTGCTGAGAAACTTTCCACCACAGGGCAGCCAAAGTTTTCTGTAGGAACCCATTAAGAACCTCTCTGCTGCTCTCACCATCTCCTTCCCTTGATCCAAGTGGAAATTTGGGGACATCACAGCATAAGGAGACTGTGACTGAACTTTGTCTGTTCTTCCCCACCTCAGCACCCAGAAGGGTGAAGAGTTGCCAGGAGATTTCCACCCAGAAGGGCAGGACTTGAGCTTTGAAGAGGGAAGAATGGCAGATCTATCAAAAAGCCATACCTGGCTGGGCATCTGCTTGGGTTACAGGTTTGTAGCTCTGGCCTCAGTCTATGTATGAGAGCAAGGCCAGGCAAAACTGAGCAGTGAGCACTGTGGCAGGGGGAACCCCATGGCTGGCCTTTTTTTTTTCCCTGCTGTCAGGAGACCTCAGAACATAACATGTCTGAGTTGTTCCAGCCAAGGAAGACTGGGCCCCTAGGAACAAAAGATCTTGGAGGCTCCTCTGGAAGGAGGATCAAAATGTATAGCAGAGATAAACGTGTGTGTGTGTGTGTGTGTGTGTGTGTGTGTGTGTGTGTGTGTGTTCTGATTACCCTGAATCCATCTTACCTTCTTCTTCTACTTCTAGGGGCCCCTGTGCCCTTCAGGTTCCTCTAAGGCCCGGCTGGTCGAGCACTGGGTGAAAAGACTAAGGGTACGTGTTTCAATGCTCGTCCCAGGGTCAGGCATACAAGTGAGGCAGGTGAGTCTTCTGGGTATGGAGTAAGACGCACACGCCGAGCTTTGCCCTGCACCTTCTCAGGTTGCACTTTTGAGTGAGCACAAACCCCCCTCCACCCCCACCTTAGTTTCTCACCCAAGGGCCTCACTTGCCAGAATTCAGAGGCTCCACCTGGATTCCCTATATGAGAACCTTCTGAGATTTGGTGCTGAGAACGTTGGGGTCTGCAGAATAGTCTTGCAACAGTCGGGGGACTCTTGCAAAAGCACCCAGAAAGAGAAGCCTCCAGTCTGTACCCCAACGTTGGCAGTTGTCTGACTGTGAGGAAGGACAGGGCATGAAAATGGACATCTGGAGACCTGGGTCCAAGCCCCACTCTACCACAGCACCTTGGTGCCTTTCCTCCATCTGCAATTTAGGAACAGCACCTCTCTCTTAGGGCGGCAGTGAGAAGGACATGGGGTCTTGCTTGCAGAACTCTGGACATCAGACCTACTGTTACCACTCACTGGTTCTCCGACATGAAAGTAAATCTCCAACCTGTGATTTATTCCTAACCTGAATTGCATTTCCTGGAAACAAGGAGTTAAATAGAAATAGGGAGATTTCTCTCAACTGTGTGAACAGAGGCGATTGAATCAACTGCTTTTTTTAAGGTTCCTTCCTGTTTCCTGTTTCCATGATTTAAAAACAAAGCAAAACAAAACAGCAGAAAATCTTCTCTTTGAAACCGATGCGAGAGCCAAGTCAGGTTTCGGCTCCATTTCCCCTACAGCCCCGCCCACCGGACAAAACTAAGCTTATACTGCCCTCTGGTGTCCACTACTGTTACTGCACTCACTACTATTGGCCTACGGAGCCTTCGGCTTTAGAATCAATACTTCATTCATTCACACCTCTTGGTTCATTCACACCTCACACTTTTATTGATTGCTCCACGCTGGCCAGCAGCTGCGCTCTATGCACCGTGACAACTACGATGAAGAAGACTTAAATACTCTTTTAAGGAGGCTACACTTCTGTAGGAGAAATAGACACAGATTTTAAAAAGATAATTTCATTTGTATTTATTTGTGGTGTGTGTGTGTGTGTGTGTGTGTGTGTGTGTGTGTGTGTAGTCCACACGTGCATTTATATGTTGATCCATCTCGCTGACCCACATAGGTTGCTTTAATAGGAAAATAAGTGTAAAGGGTCATTTCATGCTAGGTTGCATTGTGCTTGGGAGGCAATGAGTAATATGGAGAAGGAAAAGGACATGGTTTTTAAGCTTCATTTTAAAAATTACATTGTCGTTACCTGTTATTTCCTTGAGATAAATTAATAATTTAAAAATTAAATTTAAAGTCATCATATTAATTAATGGATTATGAAATGTGTGTGTGTGTGTGTGTGTGTGTGTGTGTGTGTGTGTGATTATCTGTTGTTATTTGTCCCTCTCCCAAATACCTGTCTCCTTTTCACCTGCCCTCCTCTTCCGGATACCCTCTTTCCCCCAGGTAGTTGTTGCCTCTTCGGGTATTGGGTCACCTGTACTCCATTACTCTTTTTCTCTCCGTCCCCTCCCTTAATATCTCATCTTCTCTCACAGTCGCCTATGCCCCTCCTCACACACGGGGGCATTTACATCTATACTCCACATATGAGACAAAACAGAAAGGGTTTGTCTTTCTGCGCCTGGCTCATTTCACGGAATGTAATATTCTCCAGGTCCTCTCCATTCTCTCATGTCATGATTTCAAGCTCCTTCACGTCTGAATAAACTTCTACTATGTGCATTGTACTATTTTTCCCATTTACATGTTGATGGGATTTTAGACTGGTTCTATCTTCTGCTATTGTGAATAATCCAGCAATAAACATGGTTGTGCAACTCAGGAGCGGGCTGGAACACTTTGCTGTCTTATTTTCAGCATGCTGAGGACCCTCCATATTTACCCCAGTTCACACCCCACCCAATTTATAAGGCTTCTCTCCCCATATCCTTGCTAGCATTAAAAAAAAAAAAAACCCAAACCTTTGTTCTTATTTTGTATGTGTGGATATTGACCTGCCTTTATGCATGTGTACCATGTGCATTCCTAGTACCCGTGGAGTCTAGAAGAAGGTGTTAGGTTCCTTGAAACCGGAGTTATAAGTGGTTGGGAACTGCCATATTGGTACCCGGTTTTCTGTGAGAACAGCACGCGTCCTTACCGCTGAGCCATGTTGCTAGCTCTAGCATTTGTTTGTTACTAGCCACTCTAAGTGGGTTGACATGGAATCTCAAAACCAATTTTAATTTGCACTTCCCTCACGACTCAAGATGCTGGATACTTGTAAAAAATATTTATTGGTCATTTGTATTTCTTGTTTTGAGAATTGACTATTCAGCTCATCAACACGTATTAACTGGGGGGGGGTTGTAGGGTTTGGTGTTTACCTTTTGCATTTCTTTATACATTCTGGATAGCAATCCCCCATCTAATGTGTGGTTGGCAAGGCTTTCTCCCATCCTGAGGGTATCTTGTAGACTCTGGTGTTTGTTTCTTAATTTCACACAACCTAGTTTGTCAGTTCTCAGAGTTGAGTCCTGTACTTCCCTTAATGAAAGTTGATGCCCAAGTCCAAGTCTGCGTCTCTTGATGCCCAAGTCTGTGTCTTGAAGTGTTTCATCTATGCTTTCCTGGAGCACTTTCAAAGCCTCAGGTCTTACATTAAGGCCTTTGATCAACTTTGAACTTTTGTTTGTATTAGGGGGGAAGACAGGAATCTAGTTTCATCTGTCTTCATGTGAGTACCTAATTCCCACAGGACCATTTGTTGAAGAGGTTGACTTTTTTTTCTAGTGTATGTTTTTGACACCCTTGTCCAAAGATCTGGTAGCTCTAGGCACTTTGGGTTATTTCAGGGTCAGTCCTCTATTCTAATCCTTTGGCCTATATGCCTTTTGTTGCGTGTCAGTGGTGGTGGTTGCTGGCTGGATGACTTTAATTCTTCAGGTAACGTGACAGAGTTGGTATATGTAAAAGCAAAGAAGCACGTTGAGAAGAGTCTAGGGCATCTGGTATGTTGGGGGCATAGCGTGGATTCGGGGTAACAGAATGAGATGAAGATGAGGGCTGGGAAGCCTTCAGGCAGAGATAGTTCTTGTGTGTCGTGTGAAAAGCTTAGACTTGATCCATGGGTGAGCAGGGATTTCATGGTGTTGAGTAGTGAGTGACAATGGCCATATCTAAATGTCTGTAAGTTCCTTTTGGCTGCTTTGTAAGGGATGCTGGGCTGTGAAGCTCTTGGTCTGGTTGCTAGGTTTAGAAACAAAACAAAAGGAAAAAATGAGAAACAAACAAAATGAAACACAGATGGTCCAGTTACACTTAAACTTCACAGAGAAAATGCTTTGTTTAAGTGTAAGTGTGGCCCAAATGTAGTACAAGATAGGCTGAAACTGATTTTCTGTGTCTGAGATTCAGATTCAACTAGGTAGCTTAGAGTCTGTCTGCCATCCCTGTCTTAATCATCGCAGAGATGATGGTTAGTGGCTTGGGCTACAATGGAAATAGAGTTGAAGAGAAGTCGGAAAGAATTTGGGGCAAAAAGGGTGTGGGATCATGAAACCAAAGGAGGTGTCAAACATGACAGTGTCCAGTTTTGTCATCTAGCCACACCTTCAACCTACCCACCACACTTTCTGAGGTCGTGTCCTTTAAAAGCACGTTGAAGAACTATGGAAGCCAGGAGGACAGTCATCGCCACAGCCCTGGCATTTCCTGTCCAGCTTTGCCTCCTGCTTCATTTTACATCATGCTTCATCCCTTGCTCGGCTCAGGTTAACTGTCTCACCTTTCTGCCCTAGTCCTTGCAATGCAAGGAGGAGGTGCCAGACAGGTCTCTGGGTGACCATGGGACAATGCAGGACAAAGTGACTTGGGACTAGTTTCTAGACTGGTGGGAAAGCTTTACATTGGGAGGCAGAGGCCCTGTGCCTGCAGTTGGCCATGCATTAAGAATGCTATCGGTGCTCTTGCCCTTAAGATTTGGGCTCACACATTTTCTTGGCAGTCTGGTGGTTAAGAGCCTAAGGTAACATCCATGGAATCAGCCACGCCCTCAGCTCTGCATGTTTGGCAAGACTTGGGAAGAGGCTCCAGGCTGAATTGCTTAGACTTTTCAAAATCACCAGCCTTTTTCCACGTCTCCCAGATCCCACCTTACAAACAATGCTACTGTGAACACTTTCATCCAGAGGCCTGACATGGAAATCTCACAATGTGGTTCCTCAGGATGGGCATGTGGCTACCACAACAGATGACTGGCCACTTCTCCAATATACCACTCTCCCTTCTACAGTCACAAGAAGTCAAAAAAGAACCATATAGCTTCTCCACAGAGGAGACTGGGAGGATGTAGCAAGAAGCAATTCTCGAGACTCAAAGAATGGGAAGTGAGAGAAAACCAGGCATTGGGGGACTTTGTGGGCTGGCACTCTTGAGTGTTCTCATTACCAGAGTTGTTAGGATGAGAATTTGGCCCTTCACAAACCAGGCTTAGCAATTTGTCTTCAATAGACAAATAAGGAAGAGCGAAAATTTGCAGGAGAAAAGGGTTTTACTTATGTATTTAATGCTGCACATTAAGAAAAGGGGACTAAAAGGACCAGTAGCTCTGACTCTCCATGTCCCTTTTCTGGATACTGTCAGGTAGATTTAAATAGGGGGCCAGAGATATGTATAACTAAGCAGTTCCAGTTACGATATGGTGTCGCCTGCCCATCACTGCCCCTTTATTGTCTGCATGGGCTCCACCTTCTCTCTCCTGTAAATTGGTCTGGCAAGTTGTCAGAATGGTGTGGAATCTTGGGAGATAAGTTTCTCCTTTGGTTGGCACCATGGCCTCAGCCTTTCCTTTTACTAGCCTGTATCTCCCATGGGAAAAATTTTTAGGGGTCTGTCGTTTCAATTGACTTAGAGCCAACGGGAGGGACCTAAGCTTGTCTTTAGAGTATCTTCATTCCTGTCAGGATGGCCACATCCTGAAGTGGCTGTGAAAGACTTCAAAAGGAGCTCAACTCAGGAAATTCAGCATCTTTCCTTGCTCCCAGACTTCAGGGGGTACCCAGACTTTGAAGCAGAGGCTGAGGTAATCACTGTGCCCCTGTCTCTCCCCTGCCCCTCCCTGTCTCAGGTGTCACCCAGCTGAGAGGGACAGCATGCCCCTTTGCTTTTGATCATGGTTCAGGTTTGGGTTGGTTTCCTATTTTCCTGAGCCGAGATATGGATTAAACACAAAATTCGTCATGTGGTGTAACTTTAGACTGCGAGTAATAACGACTCGCCAAGAGTCTGGACAAACTAAAGGAAGTCAAACATGTAAGGTATTTTTAAAATTACTTCTAATGCTTCTCAGATTGTAAGGTTTGAGTCTCTAGGATCATCCTGCTGGCTTTGCTCTCGCGTTCCCATCTCTCTCCTTTGTCCGCAGGGTCTCTAGCTGTCTACTTGAAAAATGAAGCAGGGATCACTTCATCTTTTCTGGGATTACCTCAGTTCCTGGAGCCACTCCATGGCCTGCGAGTTTTCCAGAATGTGAGCCTCTGGGGGCTTGGTGAATCAGGGGTGGGCGGCACCACAATCATGACCCCTGAGTTACGCAACATCCTAGCTATATTCTAGGAACTAATGTTTGCCCAACCCCCTGGCTAAGGAGCCTGTGCTCTTCCTGTGTCAGTGAGATCCACTTCTTGTGTGTCTGGCCTGCTCTGATCCCTCTGAGACCGTCAGCTTTAGCCCTACTTCCTGGCCGGTTCCAAATTGTACACGTTGTATATACACATTGTTGGCTCATCTTTTTTCCAGCCAAGGGGTCTGCTTGCTGTATACTAGCTCCATCAAACCCCAACCCCCTGGCTCCCACAAGGCATTTGCTTATCTTCTGGGTCTCTAAACTGATCATCCATCCAGGGACTTCCTCAGGCAAAGGAAACTCCTTAGTCTGCAGTGGTGGGAATTTATCTTGCTCTCGGTGTATGGGATGGATCCAACTCTGGGTTCTTCCAGATGGCTATCTGGTTGTCCCAGCGCTGCTGATTGAGTGCAGACATGAGAACCAGTCCAGTACAGTGAGAGGCGCACAGGGACTGAGAAGCAGCGTGGGAAGAGCAGGTGCACCAGCTCACACTTGCTCCATGCTCGCTCTGGATGTGAGTGATGAGGGGCGAAATGGCTGCTCCAAACCGTATTTGTTATCACTTTTTGTTGGTCTTCTGAGCATTTATGTACGAATTCTCTCGAGTTAAATGTTGGATGACATGGACTTGCTACCAAAGCTTGTGCTAAAGGGCCCAGGCACCACTAGTAGGGCTCAGAGCAGAACAGTCTAGTGTACAATGTTTATAAAATTTTCCGTAGAGGGTCAGGTAGTAAATGTTTTTGTTCATGAGTCTCTGCAGCAACGAGGCAATTCTCTTATTGTAGTAAAACACAGTTATAGATAACGTGGAAAAAATAGCATTGCTGTACTTCAATCAAACTTAGCTTACACAATTAGATTGTATGTTAGATTTGGCCCACGGTTTCCCAACCCCTGAGAGCCTCTAGAACAGAATTCTACAGGATTTGTTCAGAGGCAAATTATACATTAGTCTTATTGTGTAGTATAATACTAAACATTATTACCAAGGGTCCTTGTGGCGAGGCAGGTGGGCAAGGCTTCTGGATAAGTCCCCTCAGTAAGTGTGCCCTGTGCCTGCTCTCTCAAAACAGGTTATTTTGGCATTCTGGGTTTCCTAGGGTGTCCTTGAATTTAGTATAAATCTCATTACACGCAGGCGCCGTTACACCCAGGTGCGTTCACTCCCATTCACCCTCACCACCTACAACAGACTATTTCTGTTGGTAAGACTGCACTGGCATTCACTGAGGACACAGAAAACTCTGGAAAAGCTTGGTTTATGGCAGTATGACAGGTTCAGTTTGAGATAAATGTGGGGCATCTGGGTGGAGCTCTCGAGTCTGGAGTCTGTAGTGACATATAAGGATTCACTTAATGTCAACTCAACCCGATTTATGCTTTCATAGAGAGAGAAAATACTGGTGGAAACTATTCTGTACCCCACCCATGCTCGGGCCAAGCAATTGTGTTCTGGGAATCAATGTGAGAGATGTCACACTGCCATCCCTTTAGCAGGTGTCAGTTCTAAGTTGTGTTTTGTGGTATGATCATCTCCCTGATCTGAGCATGATTCCTGTATTTAAAGAGAGCAGTGTGTGCCCGATGGTGTGGCACATACCTGGGATCCCCGTGTTCATGAAGACAGAGGCAGGTGGATCTCTGAGTTCAAGATCAGCCTTGTCTATGGAGTGAGTTCCAGGACAGCTAGGGCTACATGAGAAACCCTGTTTTAACACACACACACACACACACACACACACACACACACACACACACACACAGAGAGAGAGAGGGGGGGAGGGAAGAAGAAAGGAGGGAGGGGAGGGGCACTCATTCTTTTGTATTGGGAATAGTTAGAGGATAGCTCTTGTGATCATTCCTTTTTTTTTTTTTTCTTCTTCCAGAGCTGAGGACCGATCGGACCCAGGGCCTTGCGCTTGCTAGGCAAGCGCTCTACCACTGAGCTAAATCCCCTCCATTTTTTGAAGTAGCAGACTTTAGAACATCAACCAAGTAGGAGATGACAGCACTGTAAAATGGATCTGAAGTGGACGATGGCAGGGCTGGATATTGCTTCAGATAGAGAGGTTTGGGACTTGTTAGCCTACAGGTGGGAACGGCAGGCAAAAGAATGAGCTCGGTTAATGGAGAAATGTAGTATGAGAAGAGATGTGACCAAATCCCAGGACATGCCACCAGTTGGTGGTAGGGCTGAGAAGCAAAAGGAGCGTGCAACGGCACCTCCAAGCCATTGGAGGGGAGCTTTCCAAATTAGGTCACATTCATGGGTGCTAAGGATTAAGACTTAAACATGTGGATTTGGAGGGCTCCAGTGCAACTCACAACAACCTCGTCCACCTTCAGCCTCCCCCGTTCCCTGTGCTCCTCCAGCTACCTAGTCAGGGGTCATTTGCTTTCTTCCCAGTTCTCATGTTTCTCCCCAGCCTCCTTCTCCACATGGTCCAGTCATTTCCATTTTCCTCTCCGCAGAAGATATAAGTCACTAGCTCTAGGCAGCAAGATTACTTCTCAACTGTGGTTGGCGCTTTCAAAATAACTGAGGGAGGAAAATATTATTTGATTTGGCATGGTGTTCTATGAAACACAGGGCTAAAATATCCACTGCCTTTTACCCAGTTTCAATTTAATCTTTTTTTTCTTTAAAAAAGCTTTGTTTTGTTAGCTTTTGAGCCTCAGTGAAAAAAATGATGCCAAAATGAAAATAATTCCACTTTTTAAATGCTTTTAACGAGAGAGAATAGTCATGTCCTGCCCTCTACTGGCCGCAGCTTAATCTGCACATGATCCTTGTTCTACCAAAGCCAGAGTGCGTAATGTGTGTGTGTGTGTGTGTGTGTGTGTGTGTGTGTGTGCGCGTCTGTGCTGTGTTGAGGTGTTATCTTGAGCTTTATACTCCCATAGAGGCTATTCCTGGGGTGCAGATAAGAGCCCTGTGTCTTCTTTGTCAAAACACTTCCAACATGAGGTTGAGGGGCATGGGGCGTTGACAAGGACATCTCTAGTCACCCCCTATTCTTGAGGGAGAAACCGTGTTCATTCACTCCAACACAGAGACATCCCTTTCTTTCTCAAAATAATGTTTTCTTTAATCTTTTTGTGAGTATAAAAAGCAATATGTGTTCATTGTCAGAAACAGCAGGACAAACAAACACCAGAGACAGCCTGATGGCAGGATGCAAGCACAGGAACTAAGCAACAGAAACCAAGGCTACTTGGCAAGAGTTCTCCCAACAAAGCAAAAGCAAAACAGAAAAGAAAGATTTAGATTTAAAGATCCATTTTAATGATGGTGGAGGACTTTAAGAAGGACATACTAACTCAAGAAAAACAAGTTCTCCCAACAAAAAGCAAGGAAAACACAACTGAACAGGTGAAGGGAATTGAACAAAAACCATCAGGATTTGGGGAAACAAAAGAAATAAAACAAGGGAGATAGCCCTGGGAAAATCATGAACAAGTTAGACACAAGCATCACCTAACAGAATACAAAGACAGAAAGAATCTCGGGGGGCAGGAGATACCATAGAAAACATTGACACAACTGTCAGTAATAATAAAAACAAAAGCTCCTATTAAAACATCCAGGAAATCAGGACACAATGAAAGATCAAACCCTAAGGATAATAGGTATAGAAGAGCAAAAGATTCCCAACTTAAAGGGCCAGTAAATATCTTCAACAAAATCATAGAAGAAAACTTCCCTAACCTAAAGAGGATGCCCATAAACATACAAGAAACCTACAGAACTCCAGATAAATTGGACCAGAAGAGAAATTCCTCCTGTCCCATAATAGTCAAAACACCAAATGCACGAAACAAAGAAAGAATATTAAAAGCAGTAAGGAAAAAAGGTCAAGTGACATATAAAGGCAGACCTATCAAAATTACACCAGACTTCTCACCAGAGACTATGAAAGCAAGAAGATCCTGGACAGATGTCATACAGACCCTAAGAGAACACAAATGCCAGCCCAGGCTACTATATCCAGCAAAACTCGCAATTAACATAGATAGAGAAACCAAGAAACCATGACAAAACCAATCTTTCTAAAAATCCAGCCCTACAAAGGATAATAGATGGAAAACTCCAATACAAAGAGGGAAACTACCCCAGAGAAAAAGCAAGAAAGTAATCTTCTTGCAACAAAACCAAAAGAAGAGAGACACACAAACATAATTCCACCTCTAAATACGAAAATAAGAGGAAGCAACAATCACTATTCCTTAATATCTCTCAACATCAATGGACTCAATTCCGCAATAAAAAGACATAGACTAATAGAATTGATACTTAAAGAGGACACAACATTTGGCTGCATACAGGAAACACACCTCAGAGAGAAAGACAGACACTACCTCGGAGTAAAAGCCTGGAAAACAACTTTCCAAGCAAATGGTCCAAAGAAAAAAGCTGGAGTAGCCAGTATAATATAGAATAAAATTGACTTTCAACCAAAAGTCATCAAAAAAGATAAGGAAGGACACTTCATATTCATCAAAGGAAAAATCCACCAAGATGAACTCTCAATCCTAAATATCTATGCTCCAAATGTAAGGGCACCTGCATTCATAAAAGAAACCTTACTAAAGCTCAAATCACACATTGCACCTCACACAATAATAGTAGGAGATTTCAAATCCCCACTCTCATCAATGGCAGATCATGGAAACAGAAATTAAAGAGAGACATAGAGAAACTAACAGAAGTTATGAACCAAATGGATTTAACAGATATTTATAGAAAATTCCAATCTAAAGCAAAAGGTTATTCCTTCTACTCAGCACCTCATGGTACCTTCTCCAAAATCGACCATATAATCGGTCACAAAACAGGCCTAAACAGACAGGAAAACAGAAATAATTCCATACATCCTATGAGATCACCACGGACTAAGGCTGGTCTTCAATAACAACAATAATGACAGAAAGCCCACATATTCATGGAAGTTGAACAATGCTCTACTCAATGACAACTTGGTCAAGGAAGAAATAAAGAAAGAAATTAAAGACTTCTTGAGAATTTAATGAAAATGAAGGTACAAATATACCCAAACTTATGGGGACACAATGAAAGCTGTGCTAAGAGGAAAAACAAGCTCTGAGTGCCTGCAGAAAGAAACAGGAAAGAGCATATGTCAGCAGCTTGACAGCACACCTAAAAGCTCTAGAACAGAAAGAAACAAATACACCCAAGAGGAGTAGAAGGCAGGAAATAATGAAACTCAGGGCTGAAATTAACAAAGTAGAAACAAAAAGGACTATACAAAGAATCAACAGAAGGGGCTGGGGATTTGGCTCAGCCAGAGGCGCTTTGCCTAGGCGCCAAGGCCTGGTTGGGTCCCAGCTCCGGAAAAAAGAAAAAAAAAAAAAAAAAGAATCAACAGAACCAGGAGCTGGTTCTTTGAGAAAATCAACAAGATAGATAAACCCTTAGCCAGACTAACGAGAGGACACAGAGAGTGTATCCAAATTAACAAAATCAGAAATGAAAAGGGAGACATAACTACAGATTCAGAGGAAATTCAAAAAGTCATCAGATCTTACTATAAAAGCCTATATTCAACAAAACTTGAAAATCTGCAGGAAATGGACAATTTCCTAGACAGATACCAGGTACCGAAGTTAAATCAGGAACAGATAAACCAGTTAAACACCCCCATAACTCCTAAGGAAATAGAAGCAGTCATTAAAGGTCTCCCCAACCAAAAGAGCCAGAGGTCCAGACGGCTTAGTGCAGTCTATCAAACCTTCAGAAGACCTCATAATATTGTCCAAACTATTCCACAAAATTGGAAACAGATGGAGCACTCACCGAGGAACTCTTCTATGAAGCCACACCTCTTATACCTAAACCACACAAAGACCCAACAAAGAGAACAGACCAATTTCCTTATGAACATCGATTAAAATACTCAACAAAAATTCGGTAAAACGAATCAAGAGCACATCAAAACAATCATCCACCATGATCATGTAGGCTTCATCCCAGGTATGCAGGGATGGTTGTTATAGGAAAACACATCAACGTGATCCATTATATAAACAAACTGAAAGAACAAAACACATGATCTTTTCATTAGATGCTGAGAAAGCATTTGACAAAATTCAAACCCCTTCATGATACAAAAAAAAAGTCCAGGAAGAATAGGAATGCAAGGCCCATACTAAAACATAGTAAAAGCCATATACAGTAAACCATTACAACATTAAACTAAATGGAGAGAAACTTGAAGCAATCCCACAAAATCAGGGACTAGACAGGCTGCCCCTCTCTCCTACTTATTCATATAGTTCTTGAAGTTCTAGCCAGAGCAATCAGACAACAAAAGTTGAGGTCAAGGATACAGATTGGAAAAAGAAGAAGTCAAAATATCACTATTTACGGAGATGATAAGGATAGTATATTTAAGGATCCCAAAAGTTCCAGAGAACTACTTTTGATAAACAATTCAGCAAAATGACTGGGTATAAAATTAACTCAAAAAGTAAATGGCCTTCCCTTCTCTAAAGGACAAACAGGCTGAGAAAGAAATTAGGAATGACCCTTCACAATAGTCCCAAATAATATAAATATCCAAAAGACTTAACCAAGAAAGATCTAAAAGATTTTCAAGAACTTCAAGACTCTGAAGAAAAGAAATTGAAGAAGACCTCAGAAGATGGAAAGATCTCCCATGCTCATGGATTACAGGATTAATATAGTAAAAATGGCCATTTTGCCAAAAGCGATCTACAGATTCAATGCAATCCCCATCAAAATTCCAACTCAATTCTTCAAAGAGTTAGACAGAACAATTTGCAAATTCATCTGGAATAACAAAAAACCCAGGATAATAAAACTATGCTCAACAATAAAAGGATTGGGGAATCACCATTGAACTCAAGCAGTATTACAGAGCAATTGTGAAAAAACTGCATGGTATTGGTACAAACAGACAGATGGATAATGGAACAGAATTGAAGACCCAGAAATGAACCCACACACCTATGGTCACTTGATTTTTGACAAAGGAGCCAAATCCATCCAATGGAAAAAAAAGATAGCATTTTCAGCAAATGGTGCTATTCAACTGGAGGTCAGCATGAAGAAGAATGATCGAGTCCATGCTTATCACCCCTGTACAAAGCTTAAGTCCAAGTGGATCAAGGACCTCCACATCAAACCAGACACACTCAAACTAATAGAAGAAAAACTAGGAAGCATCTGAACACATGGCACTGGAAAAAATTTCTGAACAAAAACACCAATGGCTTATGCTCTAAGATCAAGAATCGACAAATGGGATCTCATAAAACTACAAAGCTTCTGTAAGGCAAAGGACACTGTGGTCCAGGACAAAAGGCAACCAACAGGATTGGAAAGATCTTTTACCAATCCTACAACAGATAGAGGCTTATATCCAAAATATACAAAGAACTCAAAAAAGTTAGACTTGAGGGAGACAAATAACCCTATTAAAAAATGGGTTCAGAGCTAAACAAAGAATTCACAGCTGAGGAATGCAGTTGAATGGCTGAGGAAACACCTAAAGAAATGTTCAACATCCTTAGTCATCAGGAAATGCAAATCAAAACAACCCTGAGATTTCCTCACACCAGTGAGAATGGCTAAGATCAAAAACTCAGGTGACAGCAAATGCCAGGATGGAGAAAGAGGAACACTCCTCCATTGTTGGTGAGGTTAAAAACTGGTACAACCATTCTGGAAATCAGTCTGGAGGTTTCAGAAATTGGATATTGGAACTGGGGAGGATCAGGTAGACCTCTCTTGAAGGCCCTATACCCAAAAGATGCCCCAACATATAAAAAGCTCCGAAAAAAAAAAAAAAAAAAAAAAAAAGAAAATTGATATTCCAGTGCCCTTCAACAGGACCCATGGATACAAATGTCCTGGGCATCTACCCAAAAGATTACTCAACATCAAAACAGATACTTTGCTGCACTATGTTCAGGGCAAATGGTTTAGCCAGAACTTGAAAGAATCATTCTGGAGACTCCTAACAGAGAATGTGCACTCACTGAAATGTGCTATTACATCTTGAACACAATGGAAAATGAAACTCAGCGGATGATCAAAAAACAATCACTCCTTCTTGAAATCTATAGGCAAATGGATGGAACTGAAAATATCATCCAGAGACTGAAGGTAACCTATTCAGAGCCTGCCCACATATTGTATACATATAACTCAATTGACAAGATGGATAATAGCAAAGAATGCTCAAATTGCGACAGATGCACAGAATCAGACCTGAAACACAGCCAGAATGACCAAAATGTGATGATGCCACCTTCTTTAAAAGGAACTAAGAATACCCTTGGGAGGGAATCAGGAATGAACTGGAATAGAGCTTGAAGGAACAGACTCCAGATGTGCCCCAATGCAACAACCATAGCTATATACAGCCACCAAACTAATAAGATGGATGAAGCCCTGGACTCTGACCTCATGCAGACAGAAACCATCTATTAAGTGCACCAGTGGAGATACAGCCAGAGCATGCTAGGGCCAATCACAGAGGAACTGGTAGTGGCAAATGGGGAGGTGGGAAATGGAACACCCATAAGGAAGAATTAGAGAAGGGATGTTTGCCAAATGTACATAAAGGGGCTTCAAGTTACATAAAAAAAAAAAAAAAAAAAAAAAGAACAACAATGCCAACCAACCAGAGCTTCCAGGGACTAAACCACTACCGAAAGACTATACATGGACAGACCCATGGCTCCAACTGCATATGTAGTAGAGTATAGCCTTGTTGAGCACCAGTGGAAGGAGAAGCTGTTGGTTCTGCCAAGGTTGGACCCCCAGTGTAGGGGAATGTCGGGGGTGTGGATGGAGGAACACCCTTATGGGGGAGGGGAGGGGATAGGGAGCTTATGGACAGGAAACCGGGAAAGGGAATACTATTTGAAATGTAAATAAAGAAATATATTCAATAAAATAAATAAATAAAAATGACTAAATAATATTCTATTATTTCTACATACCACATACTACTTGTCCCCCCTGCCCCCTTGTGGATGGATATGGTGGCTTCTGCCTTCTGGCTATTGTGAATAATATTATGAATATGAGTGAGCAAATCTGTTTTCAAGAACTTTCTTTAAATTTATATATATATATATATATATATATATATATATATATATATATATCCAGAAGTATGTTTGCTGGCTTATATTGTAGTTTCCTTTTTAACTTTTTGAGGAATTTTGAGAAGCATTGGAAGAAAAGGATATTCAAGGGCCACTAAGATGACTTTGCAGTAAAAGTGCTTCCTACCAAGTCTAACAGCCTTAGTTTGATACTTGGAACCTACACAGTGAAAGGAGAGAACCAACTCCCATAAAATGTAATTTGAACTTCACAGTTGTGTGGTATGCATGTATGTGTATACCATGCATATGTTTCTCACACAAATGTACACACAAATGAATGAATGAATGAATAAATAAGTGAAGTAAACATATTAAAAGGAAAATTCAGGGCTGGAGAAATGGCTCAGTGGTTACGAACACCCTGCCCTTCCAGAGGACCTGGTCTGATGCCTAGCACCCACATGGTGGCTCACAACTGTCTGTAATTTCGGTTGCAGGAGACCTGACTCCATCTTCTGGGCTGCATGGGCATGAGGCATACTTGTCACACTTGTACATACATGCAGACAACACCCCCATACACATTAAAAAAAAGAAAAAAAATCAACAAAATTGCATTTGACCAAGAGAAATGATAGGACTACATGGCTGCTAAAGCTATGATCTATGTTCTCAGATGACATTAATGGAATCCACCAGTGTCCCACCTACGCACAACTTTCTCTGAAGTTAACAGAGCTCAGAATGAATAATTAATTGTACACATCTTTTGGGAACACATAGTAAATAGACTTATGTCTTCGTGTATTTTCAGGAATATTTTCATTTGTTAACCAAATATTATTGAGCACTTGTCCTTTGCAGGGTGCTCTGGGAAAAACTCCAAATATGGTTAGCTTGGTTCCACGTCTCTTGGGGCTGGCTTCCAGTGCTGAGGGGTGACAATACTCTTTGACAGTTGTGTTTTAAAATAGTGGCCCAGAGTGGAAGTTTAAGGAGTGCAGGAGTAGGGAGGGAAGGAGGGAATGACAATACATTTGCTTGAGCCTGAACAGGTGTAGAGACAGGAGCTAGAGCAGTGGTTCTCAACATGTGTCGGAAGCCCTTTGGGTACTAAATGACCCTTTCACAGAGGTCACATATCAGATATCCTGTATATCATATATTTACACTGCAATTCATAGTAGTAGAAATATTAAGTTATGAAGTAGCCATGAAAATAATTTTGTGGTTACTGCAACATGAGGAAGTGTATCAAAGGGTCACAGCATTAGGAAGGCTGAGGACCACTGGCCTAGAGAGACCAAAGGACTGTTCTGGACTAGGCTAGAGTAGAATATAGGTAGGTTTATGCAAGGGGAGTGCATGAGAAGGTTGAGAGTGGCAGATTCTTCCACAGCAGTGGGCAGAAGAGACTGAGAAGGTTGAAGACTTAGAACTTCTGTGGTGTGTGAGTAAGCAGGCACGGAGAGGTAGGACATCCAGAAAGTGCCATGATGTGCAAGGTAAATTGAAAGGGAGATAAACTGGCAGCTGAAAAGTTAGGCAGGGGTTAGGAAGCATATCTCAAGCTTTGCTCCTCAGAGCTGAAGTAATGGGGGCTTGAATTCTGTGGGGTCCAGGAAGTGGGCAAGGGCGAACAGGGTCCAGATGTGGGTACCTTTGAATGTCCCACCTTGGCTCCACTTTTTAGGATGTCTCTTCCTTCTTACATCTACTCTCCCCACTCTTCCTTTTCCTCTTTTCCTCTTTAACCCTTTTTCCTTCCATCTCTCACTACTCCACTCTTTCCCTTCTCTCATTCATTTTCTCTCAGCCCCTTCTTCCACATTCTTGTCCCCTTCCTCCCCACCCCCTGTATCTTATCTTTTCCTGTTTTTCAAAGGAAAGAGTCCACATATTTGTCTTATCTCCTATCATATCCATTTCACTTTCCTTCAGAATCTTACACAATGGCCTGCAGTTAGTGAGTGCTTGATACGTACTTGCTGAATTCAAGTTAGTACATGATTACAGGTGGGGCCCAGAGCCCTGATGTAGCAAAGTCCTAGGCCTGGGCTTTGAGAGAGAGCAAGGTAACAGGAGAAGCTGGTTAAAGGCTAAGCTAAGTTGAATATCAGCTACCAGCTGGATATTAAGCTGATGCTATGTATTGGGGATAAAGCTAAAAGGGATGAAAAGGGGGCTTCTCCACTACTGTGGTTAGGATGTTGAATGTTCTCAAAAGATCCATGTGTAAGAGGCTTGGGTCCTCAGGGTGGTGATACAAGGAAGGTGTGGTGAAACTGTCTTCAAGGCAGGGCATGACCATTGCCATCTTGGGGGCAGAGCAGTGTGATTACTTGCATGAGACCACCTGATATTGTCTACTATCATTTCTGCACAAGTGGTGTGTGTGTGTGTGTGTGTGTGTGTGTGTGTGTGTGTGTGAGAGAGAGAGAGAGAGAGAGAGAGAGAGAGAGAGAGACTCAGATCTCTCAGATCAGCCCTTCTTGACTCAGCCACTGCTTCTCTCTTAGCCCTCCCTAGTCACACGTCATCTAGTCCCAGCTGCACACGGTTTAGGGAAGTGGTGGAGTGTATATAGGAGGTAGAAGGCTGGACTGGGCAGGAGACTCCAGAGAGGCAGCTTCTGAGTCATTGCTCATGTTAGGGTGGGGCTTTGAGATGCAGCTGCCTGTGAGTCACTCATGCTCTTCTAAGTAACTGGAATAAACTCACTCGTCCACCGAGCTAGACTTGGACAGAACTGGCTCCTTGGCCTATTGGTATTCTGTCTGTCTTGGGGTAAATAGAATTCCCAGGAAAAGTAACACAACAGAGTGTATTGGAACTTTTAGGAAGTAGAGCCTACTGGGAAGTCAGTGAGAACATGTACATAAAGGACTCTAGGGATCCTTAATTTCTTTTGTCCTGGTTTAGGACTTTGTCTCAGGAACTTTCCCACAATTGCCTTCAAGCAGCCTCAAGCAGAGGGCAGGAAGAAAGGGCCAATTGATTATGGATAAAACCCTCCCAAATCAAGAGCCAAATAAGCCCTTTCTCCTTCAAGTTAATTATTTCAGGTATTTTATCACAGAAGGGGAAGCATACATACCTATCTTCACTTGCAATAAAGGAAGAGATAATATTGCTTCTAACAGCCTGAATTTGACTTGGAGCTGGCTGTCTACTCAGTCATTAGCAGAACAATAAGTTACATAGTCTCTGAGCTTGGTTTTGGCTGTGAAATGGGATAAAGTAGTAATTTGTGAGCAAAGGCCATTAACTTAAAAGGATGAAAATACATTATAACAGCATAATACCATTATTCTTGTGAGTAGGCCATTGACACACAGGAAAAGCATGAGAGAGAGAGAGAGAGAGAGAGAGAGAGAGAGAGAGAGAGGAGTTATTTTAGGTCACTATTCTGACTAGAACACCCATAGCATCTTGTTGCATGTGAAATAAATGAGCACCGTCAGCATTTCAGCTCTCAGATTCAGTCCCTGATTACTCTCTGTCTAGTACAGCCACCATCACAGTTTCTTTCCTGGCTATCTCAGAATATGGAAACTACTTTGTGAACTCACTTCCCTTTCTTTGTGGGATTTTAACTATATGGAGCCTAATGTTTGACTTGGGATGTACTTGTAACCACCATCAAACAATGATAAGGTATCTGGTTTCCAGGATTTAGGAAGATTACATCCTTGAAGGCACCTTCCTGACTGGAAGATCTCTTCCTGTACCCGATGGTGCTTACCCTGCTGGATTGTCTCCATTGTGTTTGTGATGATCTGAAGTGGTTGTGTAATTGTTTAGCTACCACTGATAAAGGTAGCATCAGAATGGGGACTTTGTCTTGTTTATTTGTGATTCTGGCACTTGAATAGCAACAGGACATATAGGATGTACCCCAGGAATATGTATCATGGATTACTGTTATTGAAGATGGAGGAAGGTGATACGGAGGTTCAAGGGTGGATGGAGAAACCTCACAAGCAGCAGGTAGAGTTGGCTTTAAAGGCGACATCTTGCCATGAGAAAGCATAAGTGACTGATTAGAGATCTGGTCCTACAGAGTACAATGCCACCAGGAATTGTAGGAAGGCTACCCACTGGGTAGATGGCTATAATGAGTCAGACCTGGGGCAATCTGCAATCCTGGCACTCAGAAGGCCAAGGTAGAAGCATTGTTGCTAGTTTTGAGACTAGTCTGGGTTTCATGACACCTTGTTTTAAAATAAGGAGAGGTAAAGGTACTAGCATTTATCAAATACATATTATTAATGTAGACATCTGCACTGGCAGGAATGATGGCAAGGGGTAAAGTAGACAGGCCAACTGGGAACTAGGTAATGGTAACTCTACTGTAGAGCTCAGTAGGCAAGCTGTGTGGTCCATCAGTTTCAGCCTCACTGCTATGATGTCAGCTTGATTGTCAACTTCATGCTGTCCCAGAATCACCAGGAAGAGGCCATTGAGGCTTGTATACATTGGGTTGGACTGTGATGTCTTAGGTGAATGTAAGCTTTTTTTTTTTTTTTTTTTTTCCGAGCCAGACCTAAACCTGTGCCTGGCTTGCTAGGCAAATGCTCTACCACTGAGCTTTGGTGAATGTGTTAAACGATGAGAGGAAGACAGAGCCCTCTCTGGGCAGCACTATTTACTAGGCAAGGGATCCCAGACTATGAAAGTAACCAAGCTGAGTAGAAACAAGCATGCAAGCATGTATGCATTCGATTCTCTCTGCTCTTGACTACGGGTGTAATGTGACCAACTAACTGTCTGAAAGTCTTACCATTGTGACTTCCCCAGCACAGACAGACTGTAAGCCTGAGGGCCAAAATAAACCTTTTCCCTTAACTACTTTTTTTGCCAGGATATTTTATTACAGCAACAGAAATGAAATGGGACACTTGAGAACTTGTCAGGAAATAGATGCTCACTTATTCTCCTGCTAGGCTTTTAAATATCTGTTGCTCAAAATTAATGCTGAGGCTGAGTCTCTGTCATCAGCACAAAGGATGTTAGACCTAATGGAAGGGGATTAGGGCTATAAGAACAGAGTCACACATTGAGATTACACGTTTTTCTTGTAATGGGTTACCTATAGTGAGTTCAATCCCCATTTCTCACTTATAAATGTCTCCTCCTGCCCGTCTACTTCCAGCTAGGAGTTGAAGAACCAGGAAGCCTATAGCAGAAGCCAAGCAGATGCCAGTGCCATGCTCCTGGGCTCTTGGCAACATCCGCAGTTGTCAATCACAACAGTATTCATGCCTCTTTTAAATCACTCTAGTTCTGTGTGTCTGACCATGGCACACACTGACATTCCGATGCCATCTAGATTACTAAGTCTCAATTCATTCTATAGCTTTTAACAACAGAACATGGAATAAAATATCACTCCCCTAGGACCTACTCTCTGGGAAGCCCAGTAGGTGAGTTCTAGCCTCTTGGTAGTTCTTACCTCAGGTGATTCTGTGTACTTGAGAAACAATGTCCCAGGAAACTTTAAGACATTTTTATGCTCAAGTCCTGACAAGGAACCTCATGGGTTCAAGTGGGGCTTATACGTTGTGGCCACAAAGAAGCCCAGGGCTGAGAGATGGCCTTCCAGTGGTTAGCATAGGAGTGCTCACCCAGAGGTCCGAGTTCACTGTCCAGCAACCATTGTGGTGGCTCGCAACCATCTGTAATGGGATCTGATGCCCTCTGGTGTGTGTCTGAGGACAGTAACAGTGTAATTTTACACATAAAATAGATAACATTGTCTTTTAAAAAAAGCAGCCTAGATGTTGTTGCTGTTGTCCTGAGACCATAGTTTGAGGACCAGGCTTAGATGACTGTAATGAAGGCCAGATTGAGAAGTATTCACCAAAATGTAGACGAGCGATTAAACAGTCCAGAACCATGGCTTCAAACTATGATCCAGAAGCAGGCAAGCTCCTTTTCTTTACTAAGGGAGTTAGAAGGGTAAGAATAGCTTCCTCAGGACAGAGGAGAGAGAACGGAGCACTGTGGGTAAAGCGTTAGAGGTGGCCCAAGTAGCAAAGGTCAAAATGAGTCATTTATCTACAAAGCAGGAGGGCTACAAGGGCCCATAAGGATACAGCAAAAAAGATCCCCAAAAAGAGTAAGAGGCCAGCAGGAGAGCGGGCAGATAGCTGGCACGGCTCAAGGTTGGTTAGCAGCCAGATGTAGCACACAAGTGTGCTTGTTTTTCATTCTTCTTCTAATTTGAGTGGGTATGGCCAAAGAGAGATGTTTCACAAGTTAAAAAAAATTGCTTGAGGAGAATCTGAGTTCTGTTTTCAGGATCCACATCAAGTAACTCATGACTACCTGTAACTGCAGCCCAGGGGATCCAAATGTATCTTCTGCCTCTGCACTTACATACTTGCTAAACACACAATAAAAAAAAATCACACACACACACACACACACACACACACACACACACACACTACAACATACACACACACACACACACAACACACACACACACATACACACACATACACTATTACACACACAATGAGAACAACAAGACAGTGCATCGTTATTTAGTTATGTAACTTGAACTTGGTATATAACCTGAAGGTTCTAAATTGTTTGCCTCCTACAAATAATACCTTTGTCAATGTACATCATCATTTGGCTTAAGTTATAGCTCAATCTCATTTCTAGGGGGCACCTAAATGTTTACTGAGTAACAAGAACTTGGTCACAAGACTGACAACCTGAATTCAATCCTGAACCCAGTGTATAGAGAGAACTGACTTCCAACTTGTTCCCTGATCCACACACACACACACACACACACACACACACACACACACACACACACAACTACTACTACTACTAATGATAATGATGATAATAATAATAATAATTTGAAAATGGGCTACAGGTAAGTGAAATACAGAGGCATAGGTGCTGCTATGGTGGCATAATCAGATGGTAAAGACGAGCTGAACAGGTTGAATACAAGTTGATTCTTGCCTATCTGACAAGGTTATTAGCAACAAGAAATCTAAAGCCTTACGTACAGTTACCACTGCCAAGTGGGAAAACAATATAGCAGCTTCTACATACCATGAACTATTGATGGCAACTTAAAGTATCTTTCATTTAACAATTCCATACCTCACAGGCTATGAGAAAGTTGGGATATTGTTTTAAACATACCAAGTAATGCTTTAGCATTTTTAACAAGGAAGTGGTGAGACTTATGTAATTATACCATGTAAAGTCAATATTGTACTCATTCCATTTTTACAGGCAAGTGAACTATATATAGGCTAACTAGTCTAACGTCTCTCACAATAAAGAAGGGGCGGGAACTGGATTGAATAGCAGACACAAGGTAAGGCAATTCTGGTTAAATGTTAACTGGTGAGTATATGTCAAGGACAAACCTCTGCTTAGAGAAGGGTTCTGAGAGAAGGGGCGTCTGGTCTGGGAGCAGTCAAATTGTGGGTCCAAGCTGGCGGCCTATGTTCTGCTGGAGACACACAGCCTTCCAGCCTGCTTTCTCTCTCTGATCTGCATTTTCTCGTTTTTTCCTCTCCCTACATTCTGCTTGAGAAAGTTCTCCTAGCAGTTCTCTGCTAGTCTAAAAAACTTCTCTGCACGGTTCATTTCTTGCAGATCATAAACCCAGCCTTTTATTTTACATATCAATCCACTCATTTACTCCAGGTTTCCTTTTGGTTATCCTATGAATCAGCATCCCTTGACCCCAGTCCCTTAATTCTTCGGAGACAGCAAAGCACACATTTTAACATTGCAAAGAATTCAGAGATCTGCCTGCCTCTGTTAAGCATAGATGATAAGTTAGCTGGGTGGGACCCTATCCTGGAATTACTGTTTCTACCACACCTGGGCCTGGACTCCCAGGCTGACCTTGAACTTAGGAATCTGGCTGCTTTCATATCTTTCTGACAAGCTGGCTCATTAATGCACCTTCCTCTGTTCTTTTAGGTTCATGAAGCCCCTCATTTAATTCATACTGCATCCTTATTTTTTGTGTAGTTGAGAAATTATATACTTTTGAACTCAGGTTTTTAGAGTTCTTTTTCCACAGGCCTGAAGGGCTGTCTTAAAGGTCTCCAACGTTTACTGCTAAGACACTCAGCCACACCTTTGCCTCCTGCTATCTCATTATCAGGGACTCATGAACATTAACATGAAGGCTATTCCTTAAGGGAGGAATGTAAAATATGTGCATTATTACGCAAACAGGCTTAAAGCCTACTGCAGCCACCAACTCTGGAGGCCCACAGCTGCTGGTCCTGTCCCAGGGGCAGGAATCACATCCCCACCAAGGCCATACCAGACCTGGCAAGTGTAGGTTAAGGTTCTGTAGGGTGGTTATTGACTCATGTCAGGTTACAAAGCTTAAGCCTTTTCTTCCCACCCAACTACATGATGGGTCAATCATTGTCCACTCTGAACTCCCTATTTGAACAATGACAATGGATTAAATAATTTACTATGGCTCTCTCCTTAACATTTTGTGGTTTTATGTGGCTATGGATTATTAAGCAGCACAGAGCCTGTTCAACTTGCTTTTCATCAAAAAAGGCTCTCGTGGGGCCTCTATACCACAAGAGCAGCTCGGCAGGTACAGATGCAGTTTCTAACTTCAAGCAAGGACATCTACAGTGCCTACTTTGCTACAGCGCCCACTACTACACAGAAACTGCTTGGTGTTAGTCTCCATTCACAGAAGGGAACATCACTTTTGAAAGGAAACACCTTCTGCCAAGCCTTTGGGTGGAGCTAGAAAAAAAAATTCCTGAGTCAGCACATGCATCTGGCAGGCTCACAGTGGGGGGAGGAGTTGGAAGAAGGCCTGGTTAAGAAGAACTCTCCAGGGAAGCTTCTTCAGTCTCAAGGGTAATGAAGTCAGAATCCACAGATTCGTGCTGTAGATGGGCCAGCCAAGAGTGTTTCCCTGTTCAACTGAGGAGCATCATCTCCAAGTGCCAGAGAGCTCATACCACAGCCATCCCTACGTATGTGTAAGCATATGCCATGAGCCCAAGTAAGAAACTAGCTTTCAAAAGCTCTAAAATGGAGTATGTGAAAAACAGGTTCTTTGGGAGTCAGATCTAATCCACCTAGGGTGACAGTAGGGGCACCTGGGCTCCTCTGAAATGTGTATGTTAGAACTTGTCATGCTTCTGGAGCTGGCAGGATCGTGGGTATGACCTTGTTGTGGCATTTACAGGATTAAGAATCAGTATCAACTAGGCAAGATGGTGTGTGACTACAGCCCTAGCTACAAGGGAGGCTGGCCCAGGAGCACTGATGGAGTCTAGAAGTTCAAGGACAGCCTCAGCAACATAGTGAGATTCCATTATAAATCCCATCCTATCCCATGGAAGACTTTCTTTCACTGTTGCCTGAACCCTTAGGGTCAAAATGATTTTTGCTTGTCCTTAATGTACAGGACTTCTTTATTAGTCTCATAAAATACATGGCTTTTTATAAATGCACCATATGTGTGCAGGTGCTTGGAGAGGCCCGTGGATCCCCTGGAGATGGAGTGACAGCAATTGTGACTTGCTAGGTGTGAGTGCTGAGAACCAAAACTAGCCAGTAAGTGCTCCTAACTGCTGAGCCATCTCTCCAGTCCCAATTTTATTTATGTGGCCACATCCCAACACACGTGTAGAGGTTAGATGACAACTTTCTTGAGTCGGTTCCCTCCTTCTACCATGTGGCTTCTGGGAATCAAAGTCTTGATGGCAAGTACCCATGGAATCACCTCACCAGCCGAGGAAAACATTCATTTGTGCTCCTGGGACTGTGCAGGCTAAGTAAGCACTCTAGAATGGAGTTACAGTCCCAGCCCAACAATTTTAAATGGTATTTCTCTGTAGGCTGGGTAGTGACAGGTGCGGGTACGGTTGGACGGGAACTGCAAAAGTCAAGTGTGACCAAGTGACATTAAATCTCCCCTCTTCAGTTCCTTCTCAGATCACAATGAGTTTTCACACAACATATATTTATTCATAAAATTGCAATAAATTATAATAAAAAAGATGACACAAAATACAGAATTCCACTAGCAGCTTTGCGTAGTGACCGAGACATTTTCCTTTTTGTGAAGTATAACAAAGACCTACAGATTAAGAATCAGAAAGGGAAACTAATGCAGTATCACCCATTAGATTGGAATCATTTCTTCCCAAAGATGCTAGGTGCGGAGTCTTTCCGTACCAGTTGGATGTGAAATCCTTAATTCAGAGCAACTATGAAATAGTACCTTGGAGGAATTAGGAATTAAGAGGCTGAGGTGCAGGATAGGCAGGATAGGGACGCAGGTTTCTTCCATCTGATCTGTTTTGTATCCCCTACCTGGAGATTGTCTAAAACCCTCAGCTCTATATTAATCCCAGGCCAAGCTGGACAAAAGGCTGAGGCAGTGAAGCAAGTGCTTTGGCCTGATGAAGACAGGGCACTACGTGAATGCTCCACAGAGGCCCCACTCACCATATCCTTGCTCATCTGAAGACCCAAGCTTGGCAAGGTATTGTAAAGTGGGCCCAGGAGAGGCATTTCCCTGTGGACCACCTTGGTCCACATCATCTGCTTCTTCAGTGATTACTTTCTGGCCTAATAGATATGACAACATTCTTTTCCTCTCAGTCTTCCGTTGCGTTAATCAACTGTTGACCCAATCAGATCCTCAGTGAGCTGGCACCAATACGTTGACTCTGATTTCCCAACTCCCACTTATTTGAGGGCTTATCAGGTCTATCGCAGGATACATACCTTTTGTTCTCCCAAGAACTCAATTTTTGAAGAGACGGGGAAGCTGGAAAACCATTTGATGGTGGCTGTTTCCCTGGCCCTCTCCTTGGATGGTACAAGATGCTACTGATGGAATCAGTACCCAAGATTGTACATAGGCAAGAATGAGACGACTTGGGTTGGTTTGGTGAATGAAACCGAGCAAGTCAATTTCACCAGGCAGTTTTGCAGCCAGAAGCTGGCAGCTGGTTTGTCAGTCAACAAGTTAATTTTTAAAAAGTTTGTCTGTCCCATACCGCTTGAATAAAATGAAAACCTTAGAGTCGTTTCAAGTGGAAGAGGTAATGTGTGTGGCTGGTCCCATGGACCAGTCTCTCATACACAGCACTGGATATAGTGTCTCAAGCCAAGGGCAGTCTTTGAAGTCTTTGCTTGAAGGAGGCAGATGTGGAACTTAGAGTCAGCCCTGTTGAGGAGGCCAATGTGTTCCCTCAATACTTCTGAAGATAGGAGACTGGCTTCTGAGGGTTACCCTCAATACTTGCTTTGGAGGGTGAGGAAAGCTCCATTGGGCCTTACTTGAGGTGCACAAACTCCTCTTTTGACTGTGATGCAAACATTATTCTGGAAGTGGGTTTCTAGTGGGGAAGATGGGTACCGTGACATGCAGGATTGCTCCTCATGTCTAGTGTGGATATTAGCAGGGAAAGAGGATGGGAAGCAGGGACATTTTCACTCTGACATAGTCACAGTGCTTTCCTCGCTGTTGTGATGTTTCTCACATCAGTGGGATGCCATCTCTATAGTCCATAAAATTACATAACTAAACATGGTCTGAGACAAGAGAATATGGTTCCACCAAGTGTGGCTCCACAACAAGGCCAATATTACAGTGACACATAGACATTATTGTAGTAGAAATGCACGAACGCATGTAACAATCACATGTAGACAGTGAACTTCACTGTTCAGGATACCCACGGAGTCACTAACCTCATCCAGGCTTCCTTCAAAGCGATAGCATTAACGGAGGAAGTGTGCAAAGTAGTGACATGAGGAGAGGGTGGATCCAAAGTGCATTGTGTACAAAGGACTGCAGACAAGTCTGGGCTATATAGCAAGTAGTGCTTGTAGGCTTAGAATGGGAACGCCTCTCAATCCAGGCCTAGGGTATTAAATCATGAGGACTAGGAAGCAGGGCAGAAAACGTACCCTCAGGAAAAGGTGTGTAAATACAGACCTCTTTGCTTTACAAAGAGTAAACTCAAAAACACCGAAATATGGTAACTTTGGCTTGGCAATATATGTCTAAAAGGATTTTGCTGTGTAGGATATGGTATGGAAGGATTAGGAAACTCTTCCCTTTGTATTATTAACAGAATATAAGATCCTACAATAGACCCTTTCTGTGTCATGACTTTTCAAATCATTCTGAACTACTCGGAGCCCAAGATCTTCCTCCTCTAGAATCTCAGATAGGAAAAGATTTAGTCTTCCTCATTCCCAAGCAGGAAGACTAGAAGAAACTGGATGGCGCGCTGGCGGTCACTTGGAGTCTGTCTTGTCATGAGGTTTGGTGGAGGCCTTAGGAGAAGGCTAGTGAACAGAGTAGCTAAAGGGTGGGAGAAAGAACAGGGGAAGCCCACTGTCAGACATGATCTTAGCAAAACCACAAGGTTGTTCCGGGGTGCAGGAACAAGAATAGTAGGAGGGAAGGGACTCCCATGTTCCCAAACATCAAATATGGTATACATTATGCACAGTGCACACCGATTCTTTTCAAAAAGCACAACACACAGGCTTTGTCATGAAGTACCCTTACCGATCATGTTGGTGCTGACATTGTTGTAATCAGAGAATTTTAAGAGTTCTCGAAGGAATGCCATCAAGTAGCGGAAAACATTTCTATGACACCTTGGAAGCTGGGAAATGACCTGTTTTTTTAGAGAGGAGTGTGTAGTAAGGCAAATGGCTCATAAGGAAGGAGAATCTATAGCTGCCATAGGAAAACTTGTAATCCAACCGTTACAGGCCCCATTTGTCTATCACTACCCTCTATTACTCATGAGCAATGCTTTACCTGCCAAATTAGAACTCTGGACCAGGCCATGAAGTCAGCACAGAGTCACATTCATACAGTGCCTCACCAGAAGGAAAGTGTTCATCTATTATTCTTCCTTTTCCCCCCAACAGCAAAGGCATCAGTTAACTTGCTTTTCTCCACAATGCCACTTGGCGATGATGGGTACCTCCTACCAGTACTCACTAATATGATTCATAGCTAGTCTCAGCCATTGTGGTCCAAAATCTTTGCAAGATCAAAAACACATCAAGAAGGAAAGGAAGAGGAGGAGGAGAAAAAGGAGGTGGTAGATCCCAACTGTCACATACTCTTTCATGTAATGACAACTAGAACTGCACTTACAATTCGCTTTGCCAATCTCACCCCAGGGTGAGAGGTATCCACCTCACTAAGTTTTCTAATAACAGAGATAGGCCAACTAGAAAACATTTGAATATAATAAAAAAATCATACTAACTAAATTCAACTTTACTTAGTGTGTGGGTGGAGGGGCAGGGCACATGTGGAGATCAGAGAACAACTATTGGGATTTGATTTTTTTTCTTCCATTACTTGTGCTCTCCGGATCAAACTTAGGTCAACAGGCTTGGTGGTAAGTACCTTTACCCACTGAACCATTTCACTGGCTCCCTCAAGGATCTTAACTTTGAACTATGGTGTCCCATCATGAATAACTGACCCAGGCTCATTCTATCATATAGCTTGTAAAACTAACCGTTTCTCTATGAGAGAACCTGTACTGAGCATATCCTCAGAGTACCAAAACTCACCTGTTTGCAGATCCGAGGATCATGAGCAGAGTCGAGACATCGCTGATACAGCTCATAACAGATGACTGGCTCTGGCAGGGCTTCCAGGAAAATGAGCAGTGCTTCAGCCACAGAATGGTTACTACCAGCTGAATTACCTTGAGTTAAAGGAAGAGGAGCCCAGAACAAAGCCACACAGAGACCTGACTGACTCCCTTCCTCAAGCCTCTAGAGGGCTGGGTTCTCTCTTCTCTCTCAGCACACACTGCTCCTGACCGTGTTTTGATAATGGTCCAGATGCTCTGCAGCTGAGCTGGTAGAGAATCTGCCATTCCCTTGGGAGGTTTCACTCTACCAAAAGACTTGGCGAGCATAGCCTGCACCGTGACAAGGTCCATTGGATGGGTTATAACTAGTTGCCAGCGTTTCCCCTCATTCTTCTTCCTGCCCTACTGATAGAGCCTGGGTGGGGAGGTTAGCAGGAAGGGCCAACTGGCTGAAGGAGAGCAGGAGTGGCTCCTGTGTCCCACGCTCATTAGATGTTGTTGTTACCTTCCCCTT
Organism: Rattus rattus; assembly: GCF_011064425.1. Lineage (NCBI taxonomy): Eukaryota > Metazoa > Chordata > Mammalia > Rodentia > Muridae > Rattus > Rattus rattus. Next base: position 110,445,765 of record NC_046172.1, read on the forward strand.
CATTCCTCTTAGTCTGAGTTTCCACACAAAGGGAGACTAAAAGTTCCTGAAAGGAAACAATTAGATAGTCACTGACTATCCTATAATAAGGCAATGGCAAACATCAGTGTAGAAACACAAGTATCAAAGACAGGTGAGAAAAGACTTTGGCCGAGGATCTGTCCATATTCCCAAGCCTTGGGTAGAAAGGATACGGATTGTCTCGGGAATGCTGGTATCCAGACAATCAATGATCTGTTGTAACTCCTCCTGCATTCCAGGGGTTTGGAACAAGTCCTCCTACCAAAGGTGTACGAGTGAAAGGAACAAGGTAAGATAGCCTTCCCCTCAAGTTCTGAACTTGCCCAGAAACTGGGAGAGCAACAGGACAGAAAGTGAAGGGTGGTGCACGTATTAACAGTTAGGGAAGGAAGCAGGGATGTAGCTTTGCTTTCCTTTAGCACTTCTATAATCCACGAGAAGCCTCTAGAAAACAGGGTGGAGCCTGCACAAGTACAGCCATTGACAAACGTGGACAGCACTGGATGAAGGGAAAGGTGTGAATGGCACGTGCATGATACAACTTGGTTTCTGAGTTATATTGCTCTTAGTAGGTCTGAGAACATTACCCTCCAATTTGGTTGAAGAAAATTTTTTTTCTTTTTTTAAGGGAATGAGTTGTGAGTAGCTAGGGTTTTAGTGTAGGATTGGAAAGAAAACTCAGTGTTCTGTTAAAGAAATGGGCTTGAAATTTTTTTTTTCTTTTTTCTTTTTTTTTTTTTTTTCG